>NC_090928.1:340742488-341009988 GCF_040938575.1 Ambystoma mexicanum | reverse complement strand
CTCCTCAAAAATGCATATCTATCCTAATGAATTATATTAGTACAGCCTTTTGTCTCATTGGCTGTCCCAATGGCCGTATCTTCTGCTACTGACTGCTATCACCATTCTGCGCGGATGCTTACTTAGCAATTATTTCACACTACACTACACTACATCCCCGGTGGGTGCCTGTGTTCTGGGCTGTCGCAAGGATTTAAATTCCCCTTTCACATCTCTCCTGGCCTGTCAGGCAGTGAACAGACTTGTTTGTTTAATAAACTTGATTCATTTTTGTCATACTTCCCACAACATGGTCGCTGATTGGAACACACTTCATTTCTCAGCCATGTCCCAGTTTTCCTACTGCCTTGCTTGCCTGAACCTTCATCCACACTATCCCCAACTCAGTTATTCCTGCCCTGGGACATCAAATCAACTGACGTTTGTTCTCAGGATACTAATATCAATATGTACATTGTTGAGTAGATTTACTGGGGTCTGCAACAACTTGTGCCCGATAAGGCCCTCCTCCTCGATGCATATTGCTTAATTAGCACATGGAATTCAACTATTGGCATCCTCTGAGCCAAACACAATCCTTGGAATACTGTCAGTCACAATCTAATTGACTGCTTTTCGAGCATTCTGATTTCAGAAGCAGACATGGAAACTGCAGAAAACATTTTCAACTACACACTCTCCCTCTGCGAGAATCTTTCCTTCTCTGCACCTTCAACATGAGAGGCAACATCCAATCCAACCCACAAACGCAAAAGATAAAATATAGAAAATTGTATAAGGCAGAAGTGAACATCATGAGACTCATAAATCCCGGTTTAACAACACTTAGGTCATTTAAAAAATAAAAATCAGAACATCCATATATAATAAGGTTGATTCAATCAAAACACTATTACAGTTAAGAACACTGCAGTCATGGACCCACAATGTGGCCAGAGGTATACTGCTTTGCTTTGGTGATGCCCATAATCAGACGTGCAACAGGAGATCTCTTAAATAGCCTTTTCTTTTTACACCATCATCGTTGGCATTATTGAAACCTTGGTTGAGATATGAGCCATACAAGGAGATACCGCTTAATGCATTGATTTTCACTCTATCTAGCTCACTTACTCAACTGTTTTGACTGTTGGTCTTGTATCATTTTCTGATGTTAATGCTGAAGCCCTTTTAGCTGTTGAGAAGGCTCAGCTTTTCATTGCCACCACAATACATCTTGTTGGCCAGCTTTAGGATTGAATCTTTAAGGTGATGCAGCTGTTCTATATTTCAGTTCTATGTTTTGTTCCCACATTATAGATTCATTGAGGTTTTGGGGGAGTGTTGGCATGACACCAATGACTGAGGTAGGTTTTAGTGCTTACGGTAAGTGGTCCCTGGGCCGGTTTGTCCATTCCACCTGATTCATTATCACTGTTGACTTGTTACTTTTTCAATTGTGGTGTGATAATATTCCACCTGATTTAGAGCGAGCGACCGAGGCGCAGCAATAATGCTGTGACCAACCCACAATGGATCAGATCTGGGTTTCTACCCCAAAGTAATTGTTATAAAATACGAGTTAAAATCACAATGTCTGAGGAAAAATAATAAATACCAATACAACTTACAATTGGTTTGCTGGGGTGACACATGAAAAATTCAATACATTCCTGGTTAGTAAAATGTTCATGATCCTGTATATGTCACCATTGCCACCGTAAAACACAATGTTAGGGTTTATGTGCACACAATGTATGATGGCAGCATTGTGATGTAAAATAATGCCATGACACAATTACCATAATATATGCCAGCATTGCATTTGAATACACTTCCACAATGCCATGCCATTAAATGGCAGCATTGCATTTTAAAACACCTAAATGATTCCGTGGCCACAATACATGCCAGAAGGCTGATGTGAGAAAATGATCATGCTGTTTGCGGCCAATTTGCAGCAGCAATGCATTGTGACAATCAATGCATTTGTTGCTTGTAGGGTAACCAATATTTGCCAGTATGCTACTCTGAAAAACCTTTGTTTCAGCATGGCTATCCCTCTTCTGCCAAACACGCACACATGCAAGTGTTGCACACATTAAAAGGTCGCTCTCATATGCACTCAGACAAACATACACACACATTTCACACTTTCCATTATTTCCTGCAACATCGCACAGCTGGCACCAGTGGTGCAGCTACTGCCTACACATAATGCTGGATCTGCAGCTTAATTCAAGAAAACAAGTCATGGCCTGGGTCAATTTAATGAGTGTGCCATGCTGCTATGCCCTTTACTCTAATAGAAGTAAAAGTCTCATTCGTGTTGCACTCAACTGAAACCCAGCCAAGTGGGCTATGAAGGGAGGCACCAGGATGGCCATGTGGCCCAGGAGATAACTGTCCCACTGCCCCCGAACTCTTCGACTGGGTGAAAGGGAAACACATGTTGATCTAATACCTTTACCTCTGCGATGCACTAAATGATACTTGGCTAATTAAATTAGACAAATAAAGAACTCCTCTGACGGACCTACGGAAAACTTTTGTTGGAATCCGTTCGAAAGTAACAGAGAGACATCTAGTAGCAGACTGGCTGAATATGCGCAGATGAGACTGCAGGCCCTAAACCATTTCCCTTTCTTGTTTCATTGAAGTTCCATTCAGGCAGTTAAGGCTCAAGATGACAAATAGGGCTTATCTCCCTCCATGCTCTATGCCTGCATGGGTATCATAATGTTGTTTACTTCATTGCAATCGGATCCAAAGAAAAAACAACTTTGTAAGCTTTGCAGTTCAAATACAGCAGAAACCATATCAGTGACTTGGTTAGGGCCCCTCACAAAAGCACCATTTTGCAATTGAGTGATAGTGGATAACCTAATTCCTAAAAGATAATAATTTACACAAACTGGTAGTTTGAAGCTAATCTTAGAGACAAAAAAACTAAAAACATCAATTCCTCATATCCTTCCAAACATATTGCATTATTATTTATTTTAGTGTTGTAAGCTGGACCTAGCTTGAGAGCAGCGGAGCACTGTACACTGTACATGGTGTGGGTAGCCAATATTTGGGATTGTATCTTTTAACATTAGTGCAATACTGTGAGTTGTGCTGTGTGCAACTATTGGGTTTGGACATCAGTCAGGTGTTATTGAAAAAGTCACATTTGAGAGATTGGCAAAATTGGAGAATTGCAGGGGTATTCCCTGAATTGTGATTTGAGCTGGTTGGTCGATTTGATGTGTAACAAGTGTGTGCCATATGTGGAGTTTACCCACCAGGTATGCTGGTGTGCTACTTATGATTGCTTTGTAGATGATACTTGCAATCTTGAACAGTATCCTGGCCTGGAGAGGCAGCCAATATAGTTTGCCAGGGACAGGAATGATTCTGTCACATGTCCATGCATAAGGCATGCTGCAGTGTGGTAGAATGCTTTTAGGGAAGCCAGATGATCAGCTGGGAGGCCCATTAGGAGGGAGTTTTCCCCATCGATGTGCGAGACCATATGGTCGGCAAGTCCTGCAATGGAATGAAAGGTTTCATTTTGCAAAGGGTGGAGATTTGGGTCTGTTGGGTATTTTGTGGATATTTGGGGCTTTGCGGTATTTTCTTACTGCCAAAATACCTTTAGCAATAATCACTCTCTGTATTCATATTGGGTCACACATGACAATAATACATTGCATTATTTCAGAACTCAGACTTATTTAGATGGTATGCGCGGTAGTTTGCGTGGTTGGTTGGTATAGTGGTTGGTTTATTTGTGGCCCCAATATCCAACATCCCTTGTTTTTTATCTAGATTGTTCTTGATCACTAGAGAGACCCCAGGCCTACATTTTAGGGATACCACATTTTCAGTGTTAGTGTTGTGTGCCACCATGGGCTATTGTGGTATTTCTGTGGTAATTTCCACTACCTTATATACGGTAGGGAACTATGTCCAGAGAGTCTCTCTTCCCGTTGACTCATGTACCTCCAACAGGCTATGCTACAGTCACTCACAACTGTCCATACTGAATAGAATCATGCACACATCTGCCTTAAAATGACAATTGCACTGTTTAAAAATCTACCCACGTTTAAACCTTTCTCCATGCAAAATGAAAGAGAGAAATAATACACACTAGCTATCTGTTTTCAAATATTTTTTTATTATAGAAATTTCTTTTAAACAAAGTTTAACTTTTTTTACAGAAATAAATGAAATGGTACAACATTATTTGTGATAAAATGAACAGAGAGCTGCGAGAATATATTCAATTGGTAACATTAAATATGCTGATAAGAGACTGAGACTCCCTTTAATACACTGACTGAACAGCTTTGCGCACTTTCGCACAGCTCCCACTCGCTTCTGTAATTACCTTATCTGTTCAGCATGAGTTTTCTCCGGCTATTCTCTCTCTGAATTTGGCTCCCTTGAATATCAACCCCAGTGAGAACAAGTGTCTGCCATTCTCAAACCGGGGTTATTGCCTGGAACTCTCAGCTTTTGCAGCAGGAATGCCCCAGCCAGGAAAGAGATCCTTCTCCCAGCTCTGCCAGATGTCGATTCCTTCCCCCTCTTCTCAAGCTTCCCCAGCAAAGTTCTAATCACAGCCTCTAGCATGATACTTGCTATGACGCTGCTCCAATCAGAATCAATCATGTCATCTCCTCCCTCACTGCACAATGGCTCACTTCTGCAGTGGCAATTGTAACAAACTGATTTCCTGTTCCTTCGAGCTCCTTGCTTCCTGTAGTTATGTGGACAGAGCAGCAGAGAAAAAAAAATGAATGTGCGTTTAAAGTTCACTTTCAGAGTAGGCCTAATTCTGCAGTGGAGACACATTTTTATTAGTGGGTTATGTTAAATGAAGTTTTATTAGTCAGGTTAGTTGTTAATAAGGTTAGTTATTGATTTTCAAATGTGTCTCTTGCAACATAGGAATTTCAGGTGAAAAATAGTGTGCATTTTGAAATATGTTATTTTTACTTCACCTCCAAACCCTTTTCCCCTCATTTCAGTTTCAAAATAGCAGAGGAACTCTTATGAATTCTTTCAATAGGACTCTGAAGTGTGCCTTTATTAATGCAATCACAGCAGTAGCTAATGTTGACTACTTTTCTAACTTTATCTTAGAAAACCAACTAGACATACTGTTCCTAACATAGACCCGGTGCAGATGTGTGCTTTTAACTGTAAAAAATGGATTTGCATCTTATATGTAAAAATATATGTAAAAATCTTTTTTGACTGAATAGCCTGTCTTTACTTATATGTCCATGTTACTCTGGCAACACATATAGCAATGCACCACACCCATGTAGTGGTGCTGCATAAAAATGCTACCTGTGCAGTAGTGCTGTACTCTGTGCTGTAACACGCCAAATATCCTTACATACCCTCCTTTTGTTTTTAGAACTTGGCTACGATCCAAGCCAATTCCTAAAAACAACTTGTTCTTTTTCTTCTTTTCCCAATATAGCAATCCAACAAAATGAATATTCATGTGCATCAATGAAAAAGTTGCAATCAACACAGTATTCATCTGAGTTCATTAGTTTACAAAATGTTCTATATTTGCCTTCTCAATGGAAGTGGCATTACTCTAAAGTTTCGATTTTACAAGTCAATTTAAAACAATAAAATAAAACAACTAACTAAAACAAATAATTAACATAACAAATTAAAATAAATAATTAAAATAATAAATACGTGGAACTCTATAGGTCAGGACTCTTGTCTGCCTCTGATATGTCCCGACCAGCGATGTCACATCATTTGGTTCATTCGAGTACTCTTTCATCTTGGCAATCTTGGATCCATATGAGTCATCTTTTTTTTGCATTCTGGCTATCTTGTCTTCACCTCCACCTGGAGGCAGGCATCTTTTGGTCTTCATCCAGGGGACTCCAGGACTCCATTGTCTCCCGTGACCTCCGGTATAAATAGTTAATGTTCTAAACCAAAATAGAAAAGAAACAGATTAAGTACATAGCACAATACTAACTTCACCCTTTCGCCAAAAATAAAACATGCTTGGTAAAAACATTTTGTTTTTTTTTTCTTCTGAAATTAAACACAAATTAAAAGGAAAACAAGCATATATAAAACAGCATTCAATATTTAATACATTTTCTCTCTGCACACCACCCATGAGCTTCCATTATATATATTTTTATTTATTTATCTATTTACTTATTTTATATTATATATATTTACGTATATTACAGTGTGTATGTGCCATTATAACAATCAACTTTTTAACTTCTCTGTCACTGCCTCCTGATTGTACCCATTTATTTTCTCTTTTTGTGTTCAAGGGACTTTATCTGTTTCTACATGCTCAAGCTGCCTGATCTCATGTCTGGGATGGCATGGTTTGATTTGATTTACATGGACAAACTGCTCTATTGCCGTTTCACCTTCATTTTTCAAAATTTTATAAACTACAGGAGAGACCTTATCTATGATTCGAAATGGCCCCTGCCATGCTGCTAGAAATTTAGAATTTTTCTGTTTACTTTTTCCAAAATGAAATTTATACACCTGATCCCCTACACTGTATTCCTTTACTGATGTCTTTTTATCATAGTAAGACTTTTGCACTGTCAGCAGCTCTTTCCAGATTTCTCTGCACAAAAGCAAATGCATGTTGCAAATGCCTCCTCAGTTCATCAATATATTCATGAACTGTGGATGCACTCACAAGTGTTTGCTCATGTGTTCTGTATAGCAGGTGTTGTGGTAACACCATTTTCCTACCTGTCAAGACCTCGTGGGGGCTAACACCTGTTGCTTTGGCAGGAGTTGATCTGATTGCCATTAAAACCAAAGGTAATCGTAAATCCCAGCTGGAACCTGCTTCTGCCACAAATTTCTTTAAAATGTCCACAACAGACCTATTGCACCGTTCAACTCACCTGAAGAAGCCGCCCGATATGCAATATGTAGTTTTCTTTTCACACCCAGTATTTGCCATACCTTACTCATTAGAGTACTTGTGAAATGACTTCCTCTGTCTAACTCAATTCTTTGTGGCAACCCAAACCTTGAGAACACATGGTTCACCAGCAATGTGGCTGCTGTTTGCGCACTACAATCTGGTGCAGGAATGCATTCAATCCACTTTGACATCAAACATACCACACTTAAAATATAACGGTTTCCTCTGCTCGACCTTTTTAAAGGCCCTACATAGTCTATTTGCAAATCTGACCATGGAAGAGTTAGGCCTCTTTTCATTAATGGGGCTCTATGCATTGGTGAAGCAGGTTTAAATTGGGCGCATACTAGACATCCTCTAGTATATAATTCCACATCTTGGGACATATGTGGCCAGTAAGCATAATCTTTTAGTTTTTCCAATGTTTTTTGTGAACCTCTGTGGCCTGCTGTTATGGCATCATGTGCATGGTGTACATTAGCCCTCTGAATAAAAGGGGTACCACCCACTGTATTTGTCCTGTTATGGACTCTCTAATCATGAGGCCATCCTGTAATCTAATTCGTGTTTTGCTCTTTAATAGCACCCTCAACTCTTCTTTTCCCATACAATCATTTTATGTTAAAGGATTTTGTTCAGGATCTATCAAATGATTATAATAGATTCCCAAAATTCGATCATTCTTTTGTGCCTCAATCAAATCTTGGTCTGGCGTGTCATGACTCCACTGTACCACTGGTTGATCTACCTCCTTTGGTGCTTTAGAACGTGTTAATGCATCAATTTGTATTTCACCCATTAAATAATCAATAGGTAGCAATTCTCCCATCACAGCCCCAATCTTAGCCAGGTGGTCTGCCTTATCATTTCCCCCCTTATCCTCTCCTGGTGTTTTTAAATGCCCACAAATTTTTCTCCAGTATATAGATATGATATGATATGATATGATATGATAAGGCATTTGTAATGCGCCTATACACAAGTGTTTCAAGGCGCGACGAGGCAGGCAGGGGGGAACAAGGGGAAGACAGACAACGATCCTACTAGGCCAGGTGTCATTCAGACCGCGCAAGTGCAGGGGTAGGGGGAAGGGAAAAAGTGCAAAGTGTTAAATTATTCTCTGACACCAATTTGTCTATGGCTTGTATCATTTTTCCATGTTTAAGTGGCTTTTTGTTGTATGTAACCATGCCTCTTGCTTTCCAACCAGGCAAATACTCCACAAAGCTATTCCGTGCATAGTCAGAATCAGTCACCAGGACAATTTCACTGAACTTTTTATCAACTGCAGTAGCAATTGCTTTATAAATGGCTGCCAATTCCGCCACCTGACTGCTCCTAGCTCCAATCCTCATCCCTATACTGGGGACGCCTTCACATTTCAACCAGACATTTCCTATTCCTGCCACTAATTGTTTGTTACTGTCATTTTCAATGTGAAAAGCACAACCATCCACATATACAGTTGGCAAATCCTTGCATGTTTTTCATCAAAAGCTTTGTGTGGTGATTGTTCAAATTCCTGCAAACTAATTTCCACTTCCATTTCATTTGGTATTTGTTCAGCTGCGCAGTAATGTAAGTCAGCTAACCCTCGAGCAATTGGGTTCTTTTTATTTTGTCCATATCTCACTTCTACAGGAAAACCTTGTAATGCCAGCGTCCATGAAGTGATTCTGGACTGCACTAGATTACCTGATCTAATTCTTTTACTCTCTAAAAATTGCAAAGGTTGATGATTTGTTTCAATAATCACCTTTTCTCCCTGAACAATGGGGCGGAAATGTTGTAGCGCCCACACAGTGGTTAATAGGGCTTTTTCACATTCATTAAATTTCATTTCAACTTGGGAAAATGCCTTACTTGCATAGGCAATGGTTTTGTGATTCAAATCGTGTTTTTGTGATAACACTGCTGACATACAATGTTCAGAAAAACCTATTTCTATGAAGAAATCCCTGTCCTTTATGGGATATGCTAAAAATGGTGCCTTTACAAGACATTCCTTTAATTTAGCCACTGCATCAGACTGCTCTTTTTCCCATTTCCAGGGAGTATTCAGTTTAAGCAGTTTAGTCAATGGTTGAGTGATTTCTGCATAATTTTCAATGAACTTTCTGTTATAGCCTGTCATCCCTAATAAACTTTTTACTCCTTTCACATTTTTAGGATCTTTTAATCTTTGCATGGCCTCTATTTTCTTCTTTTGTGGATTTAGCCCATGTTCAGTCACTTCATGCCCTAGAAAGTTCACTTTTTTCTTGCACCATTGTGCTTTTTGTAAAGATACTTTGGTGCCTGCTTTCTGCAATTGGCCTAGCACATGTCTTATTTCATCAAAATGGCTTTTCAGGCCCTCACTTTTTATCAGGACATCGTCCACGTAAACTATTGTTCATCTTTCCGCTGCATCCGGCATGGCCTTTCTCAAAAATATGCCAAATTCACTCCCACTATTGATGTACCCGAACGGAGCTCTAAGCCAGGCATATTGAGTCCTGTCAAATGTAAAGGAAAATAAATTCTGTATCTCCTCTGCCAATGGCACGCACCAATATCCAGAGGTGAGATCTAATGTGGTAAATACTTTTGAACCATGTACCTGAGCTAGGCCCTGATCAATGAATGGCAGTGGCCATCTAGATACTGGTACTCTTTTATTTAACTCTCTCAAGTCTGCACATAGCCGCCATTGACCATTTGGTTTTAACACACCTAAAATAGGTGTATTGGATGTGCTATGAATGGGCCTGATGATTCCCCGCGATTCCAAATTTATAATAATCTCTGCCAATGATTCTAAGCATGCCAGCGGTAGTCTATACTGGCGTACAAACACTGGACTTCTGCTACACCCTTCTGGTAGTGTGGCCACATGTAAATCAGTTAAACCACAATCATAAGCATCTTTTGCAAATACATCCTTAAACTCCATAAATATCTCCCTCAGATTGTTCCTATCCTCATTGCTGTCACACGCATCTGCTAAGGAGATCTGCTCTTCTACCATTTTGGAAAATTCTGGAAAATCTTCTGGTAAGGGAATCTCGGCGCTTTCCTCTAACTGTGTGGCTGTGTCTTTTTGTAAAGCTGCCACTTTTAAATATTTTGGCATATCAGCTTCCACTTCAATGGGCTGATTTTCTGTTTCATTTTCATTTAAATTAAATATTATGCAATCCTCTTGGTGGCAGCACACTGTCTCATTTGAATCATAAGGATACACAGAATGAATTTTAAATATTCCTTTGGGCTGAGAGTCCAGGTGTTCTGGCAACTCACCCTTGGCATCTACATACTTTTCAGGGATATTTCCAATCACCATGTTATTTAAATCTGCTGTATAATGTGATTTTTGTATGGCCATTCCTAATGGGGAATTTTCCTCTAAATGAATATCCTTACAACCTTTATTATTTACCATAATTTTTACAGATCCTTCACCAATATCTACCAATGGAATGTATTCATAATACAGGCCTTGTTGTTTTATGGATTCATTCAGGCATACAAATGCATCAGAGTCTTTCATCTGCTGTCCATTTTTGCATTTGTGTTATTGCAAACTGTTTTGTAAATGCAGGAATAATAGTATCTTTCCTCATTTGTAATTCGATTGCATAAGGAATCAGTTGTGCACAATGATAAGCCCTTCTTTTGTCTTCAAATTCAGGTGCCGGACCACCTAGGCGTGACCATATTTTTTGATTAAGGAAATCTAACACCATACACATTCTGTGCATGATGTCATTGCCAATGTAGAATTCATTTTGTGCTCCACTCACTATCCATACATTATGGTAAATTGTTTTCTGCCCAATGCTAATTTTAATCATGCATCTGCCTGCAATTCGGTTTTCAAAGTCTGGACTGTCCAACCCAGAAACATATTGGTTTTTAATCTTAAATTTCGGGATTTCTTCCCTCTCCATTATTTTTTGCAACAATTTCGCATTAATGAAACTCCTTTCATGTCCAAGCGCTAAAGTGGCTTTTATTGTTTTAAAATAGTCATTTATCCCAACATGAACCCATGGTTGCTCATCTTCCATGTGTATTTCTGCCAGAGTGGTAATGTGTTTTTCTGAATCTGTTTTAGGAGCAATATTCTGTTTGCATGTTTTCTCTTTTAAATAAAAACGTAATGTGTGCTCATCTATGGCAGTCTGCCAATTTTTCCTTGGGTCCAAGTATATTTGTACAGGTAGTTTTTCATTGTCGCTCTGCATTTTGTCTTGACACATTAATATAACAGTGACACTAGGTATGCAACTATTCTGGGGATATACCTCCACAGCATCATTTGTTTTGGCAACAGTGTGACATTCATTTATGTTGCTGTTTTGTGATTTTAGTTTCTTAGGCCTCAATGGTTTTTTGGTTAAGGACCACAGCACTCCATTCACCCCATCTATGAGAGGAGACAACCTTTTCAGGCAATCTGTTCCCATCAGAAATGGAATTTCACAAATAGATGTGATCAATACCTCTTGTTTCATTCTGTGCTTTCCTATTTTTATGTCAACCTCAGTTACATCTATGATGGGCACCTCCTCCCCATTAAAGTTATGCACTGGACCTTGATTTTCCTTCATTGTGATCTGATTCTGTGGGGTTCTCCCTTCATTGATACTCTTTACCAGCTCCTTGGACATAATTGTGGCCTGTGCGCCAGTGTCAATCAGAGCAAAGGTGTGGCATTTTTCTTCTACAGTGATGGGTGCATAATATCTGTCCTCAACGTCCTCTAATACACATAAGAAGTGTGAATTCTTACTGATTTCAGGGCTCACCTTTCTCAGGCCTTTTTCACTTTTGGCTAAGCACATTGGTAAATGGAAAGACATGTTTCCATCCTTTTTACCCATTTCTGCGCGAGAGACTTTATTCATTTCTCCATGATCAGAGGTTTTTTGGAGTGTGGCCACTGTTCGCCCATCCATCTGGGTAACATCAGAGACCACATTACAACCTTCCAACTGAACATGTGTAACAACATCATTCAGCAATTTGTCATTTTTTAATTCTGTGCATTTGTGATCATTTAGTGTGATACCAGCCCTTTCAGCCTCTTCAAAAATATGTGGCTCAAAGAATTCTTCAGGTGATTGACTTGTACCCTCCTTTTGAGTATTTCCTTTTTCTGCCTGTGTTTGGTCATTGTTTTGCTTGCCCAGGGAAGGAGCTATAGCATCCCCACTTGCTCCCTGTTCACTGGTATTCCCCATGCATGAGTCATTTTTCTTAAATCTGTCCCTTTGTTCTTTTGGAATTACTAATGTTTCTTTTTCATTTGTGCAAATCTTTACTGTTTTATTTAGCTCTAGGTTAAACCGCACCTCTTTTTTAGAAGTATTTGCACTTTCTGTCACATGTTCATTTACTGGCACTTTCATTTTTAATTCATTAGGCATCTCAGAGTCGTTATGCAAAATTATATCAGAGCAACCTGTCATTTTGGCACTGCAGCTATCATGAGTACTTAGTCACTTTTCGGAAGGTCATTGCTATGGCCATCAGCCCCCTCTTTGGAAGGTTGTTTTTGCGCTGTATAGAGCTTTCCTATTTGCTCAGATAACATTTTCACTTGGGCCTCAAGGCACTGGAACCTTTCCATCTCTCTAGAATCCTCTTTCTGTGGCCTAGGTCGATATTTTTTGTTTCCCCCCTGATTGGATCTATTCTGATACCTCTCAGGTGATTGATGTCGGTTGGGATGGTTTCTGAACTCTTGATTCATTTGTGGAGGGGAGCGGGGTGCACCCATCCTTTGATTATAGTCCCCTGGTCGGGAATCATTGTACTGACGTGGATTGTAGTTCATGTTTTGCCTCATGTCCTGTCTCTCAGATTGTGGGTACTGCCCCCTATGTTGATTTCCATTATCAGTAAATCGATCCACATATCGGGGTCTATCCTGATTACCATATATCATGGTGTTGGGATCAAATCCGCTCTGTGTCCCCAATGACTGGTAGGGACCATCATTTCTTTGATCTTGATTTTGTCTCTGGTTATTGTTCATACCTGCCATATCAGGCCGATATCCTACCCCGGGTCTGTCCCCTAAATACCTAGGGCTGATGTAGCTCTCCCTATTACTAGGATCATGTGATTGGAACATTGGTACAGGAAATGGTGATCTTTGTTGATTACCCCTTTGTTCAGGTGTCACATTATTTTTACCTTGGCTTTGAGCAGACTCAAGGGACATTTTGGCTGACCTGATTTCCATTACTGTGGCTGACGGTTCTTTAGATTTAGGTCTAGTATCTTTCATTTTATCACTTTCTCTACCCTGACAATAGAGTACCGCATATAGATTTGTGCTTTGATGTCCAATCCATTCAAGGGACTTGTCACGGTCAAATTCACGGACCAATTGGGATATGATGTCTTTCTGTAGCCCATAGAAGTATGCAGTTTTAAACTCATTGGAATTTGGGTCAAAAGATACATCAAAGCGAGAAAATGCTCTTTTTGAGTCTTGTAAAAATTTGCGAGGGGATGTATTAGGTCCAGCAGTGATTGTGTAAGCGACTTTCTTTGCCTCCTGCAATGACTGAAAAGGAGAAAAATGACACCTAATTTCTTTTTCAAACTCCACCCAGGTCATATTCTGCTGTTCATTTAATCCCCTTATGATGCTGGCCGTCGGGGCATCTAAGGTTAAATGAAAATATTGTCTGTACTGTTCCTTAGGTATCTGGAGTGCTTTAAAAATGTCATGCGCCGCTTCTAAGTGATCCTCAATGCAGCATTCACCTCCTTTTTTAAATGGTTTGATCAGGGCTTTAATAGATTTCATTATTTTTATGGGGCTACATGTTGCAATGCATGGAATTGCACTACTTTGTAATTCAATCCTGTTTTCAGGTGTATGAGATTGGTGGCTGCCCCCAATGGGAGTATCAAATCCCTCAAAGGCGCTGCAACCAAGTTCAGTCACCAGCCCAGTCACTGGATCACTAGCTCTTTGGGCAGAACTAGAATTCACCTCCACTCCATTGAATGTGGTACCCTGCCGCCTCTCCTGGGACCTAGGAATGCACATTTGCTGTTCTAAGTCCTTACACGTTTTAAGGAGTCTGTTTGCTTCATTTTGCAAATAGTTGTTTTCATCACTCATCTTATTAATCACCTCCTGCATGTCGCACATTTGCATTTGGCATTCATTGAACTCTTTATTTCTCTTGTCACTTTCTTGAGTCATTTTAATCATTTCTTGTTCTGCAATCTGGAGATCACATTCTTTTTCACAATGTTCTTTTTGTAAAATCTGCATTTCTAAAACAACCTCATCTTTATCCTGTCTAATGTGGTCCACTAAGGCTTTTAAGTGTACCAATTCTTGCTCACTATCCTCAAATTGTTTCTTGCTTTTGGATAGCTGAGCATCAAAGTCTCTGCATTTTAATTGCATGTCTTTTTGGCATACATCCGATTCTGCTCTTAACATTTCCTGATTTTTACTTGCCCCATCTAATTCAGTCTTTAACCTGTTAATTAGCTGGGTATCATTTTCCTGCATTCGCAGGGACTTATTCAAAATAAACCATATTTTGCCGCATAGCCGTATTAAACAGTCTTTCTCTGCACTTTTATCGGCTGCATTCAATAATCTTGTAAGGCAGACCTGAATTATGCTGCCTTCTGCAAAAATATTGTCTAGTTTTTCTTTCTGCACCTGAATGCGGTCACGCCATTCTAAGGTGCTGTTCGACGACCACGTTCCATGTGCAAACAACTTTGCCTCTAAATATTGCACTAGGTCTGAAAATGTGGTTTCCCTTTGTGACATTCTGAAATTCGTTTTTAGTGGCACACTGCTATTATAAAATGGGTTCCCTTTAATGTGCAAATGGCAGTGTGAGACACGCTTGCCACGCCCAGTAGGTACTCTATGATCACTTTCCCGGCCTGCAACGCACCATAAATATGTTGGGTATTTTGTGGATATTTGGGGCTTTGTGGTATTTTCTTACCGCCAAAATACCTTTAGCAATAATCACTCTCTGTATTCATATTGGGTCACACATGACAATAATACATTGCATTATTTCAGAATTCAGACCTATTTAGATGGTATGCGCGGTAGTTTGCGTGGTTGGTTGGTATAGTGGTTGGTTTATTTGTGGCCCCAATATCCAACATCCCTTGTTTTTTATCTAGATTGTTCTTGATCACTAGAGAGACCGCAGGCCTACATTTTAGGGATACCACATTTTCAGTGTTAGTGTTGTGTGCCACCATGGGCTCTTGTGGTATTTTTGTGGTAATTTCCACTACCTTATATACGGTAGGGAACTATGTCCAGAGAGTCTCTCTTCCCGTTGACTCATGTACCTCCAACAGGCTATGCTACAAACAGTCACTCACAACTGTCCATACTGAATAGAATCATGCACACATCTGCCTTAAAATGACAATTGCACTGTTTAAATATCTACCCATGTTTAAACCTTTCCCCATGCAAAATGAAAGAGAGAAATAATACACACTAGCTATCTGTTTTCAGATATTTTTGTATTATAGAAATTTCTTTTAAACACAGTTTAACTTTTTTTACAGAAATAAATGAAATGGTACAACATTATTTGTGATAAAATGAACAGAGAGCTGCGAGAATATATTCAATTGGTAACATTAAATATGCTGATAAGAGACTGAGACTCCCTTTAATACACTGACTGAACAGCTTTGCGCACTTTCGCACAGCTCCCACTCGCTTCTGTAATTACCTTATCTGTTCAGCATGAGTTTTCTCCGGCTATTCTCTCTCTGAATTTGGCTCCCTTGAATATCAACCCCAGTGAGAACAAGCGTCTGCTGTTCTCAAACCGGGGTTATTGCCTGGAACTCTCAGCTTTTGCAGCAGGAATGCCCCAGCCAGGAAAGAGATCCTCCTCCCAGCTCTGCCAGATGTCGATTCCTTCCCCTTCTTCTCAAGCTTCCCCAGCAAAGTTCTAATCACAGCCTCTAGCATGATACTTGCTATGACGCTGCTCCAATCAGAATCAATCATGTCATCTCCTCCCGCACTACACAATGGCTCACTTCTACAGTGGCAATTGTAACAAACTGATTTCCTGTTCCTTCGAGCTCTTTGCTTCCTATAGGTATGTGGACAGAGCAGCAGAGAAAAAAAAATGAATGTGCGTTTAAAAGTTCACTTTCAGAGTAGGCCTAATTCTGCAGTGGAGACACATTTTTATTAGTGGGTTATGTTAAATGAAGTTTTATTAGTCAGGTTAGTTGTTAATAAGGTTAGTTATTCATTTTCAAATGTGTCTCTTGCAACATAGGCATTTCAGGTGAAAAATAGTGTGCATTTTGAATGTGCAGATGTGTGCTTTTAACTGTAAAAATGGATTTGCATCTTATATGTAAAAATCGTTTTTGACTGAATAGCCTGTCTTTACTTATATGTCCATGTTACTCTGGCAACACATATAGCAATGCACCACACCCATGTAGTGGTGCTGCATAAAAATGCTACCTGTGCAGTAGTGCTGTACTCTGTGCTGTAACACGCCAAATATCCTTACAGGTCCAACCCTTCTGGAAGCACAAGCTGCTGTCGATGGTGAAGCCTAAGGATGTTGCTGAAACTGAGAGTTGTAGATCAAATCGGTCTGGGTGCCTATCATTGAGCCATTGCTGGATGTGTTGTTGTATAGGAGTGGGAGTGATTAGGACCAATGTGGTATTTGAGGGGTTATGTTTAGGATAGGCCTTCCACATCCAGGACTAAATGATGGCTGGGTAATCGCTGAGACAACTGATATTTTGTGGTCTTTTACTCGTATGTGTAACAGAGTATCGTCTGTGTATAGATGGATCACAATAATGGACCTTTGAAGAGTTAGCCAGAGAGTCCACTTGTTTCATTCTTACCTCTCGGTTCAAGCTTGTTCTTTCTACTGGTACAACCAAACCTCCTCTACTCATCCTCTTACCTATGTTGTACCCCAGGGTTCTTTGCTGGGTCCTCTGATTTCTTTTCTCTGTACAATCCCACTTGCTTCCATAATGTATTCCTTTGGAATCTCCCATCATCTTTATGCAGATGATTCCAAAATCTGTCTATCCTTCTCTGATTTCGCAATTTCTTCATGTCTCTTTGGCATTCAAGCCTGGATGACCACACACCATCTCCACTTAAACCCATCAGAAACTGAGATCACCTTCTTCCCTGCTTCTGCTATTCCCCACTCCTCTTCATCTTTCTATTTCCTTTCCTCCATTTACAATTGTACCCTCGCTTACTGCACACAATTTGGGCATCATCTTCTATTATCTTTCTCTGCCCACATCTCTGCAATTTCTCATTCCTGACATTTTCAACTCTATAATATTCACAAGTCCTTTCTATGCCTCACTATTCAAACTACTGACTCTTTCCTCTCCTCTCTCATATTCTCTCATCCTTTCTACTGTTCTGCTATCCTTTTCGATATCCCTGCTTATTGCCTTGCCCCTCTCCAGTCAATTTATTATTACTCTGTTTATTCCTTCATTTAGCTCATCGCAACTCCATTCCTTCTCTGTTACTTTCTCTACATTGGCATTCTTTTGACTTTCACTTATTATATATTTGTCTTTGTATTGTTTTAAAATGGCTCTATGTCTTGCCCCACCTTAGCTCTACTCTCTTATCTCCTGTTATTCCCCCTCTCATTCCCTCATTTCTCAGTCCCAATTTCTCCTATTCCTTCCTTCTTCCACCTATGCTTCATCTTGCTTTTGCTCTTTTTCTCTTCCAGCACCTACATCTTGGAACACCCTCCCTTTATCTGTTCTATTTCCTCTTTCCCCCTTTTCAAGATTGACCTCAAGGAACATCTGCCATCTGCCCGTTCAGTATGTATTGATGTGCTTTTGATTTGTTTACTGTTTTATAAATGGGTTCAGAGCTTTGGCATAAAGCACTATAACTATACATGAAACACACAAACCACTAATGTAAAGGTTCAGAAGGATCCTTTAGAGGATATAGCCTTTAGTGACTGTGCAGAAGACTGTGACATGATTAAACTGCATTAGAGGTAGGAGGTAAACCAATTTAGGGCAATTCCGCAGAATCCCTCCTGTCAGGAGGGAAAGGCAGATGCAGTGGTCAACGGTGTTGAATGCAGATGAGAAATCACAGAGGCCGTGGAGGCATTAGTCACCCTTACCATGATTTGGAGGACATCATCCACCATTCGATGCTACACTTGCAGTGGAACATTAACTGATAATCGTTCAGGAGGTGTAGTTGTTTGATTCTGGCCAGTAGTTCTGTAGTGACCACATTTTTCCAAGATTTAGCCAATAAATGGGGGGTTAGTTAGGAGCCAGTAGTTGGCCAGGTTGTATAGGGCCGATTTATTCAATATAGGATGTGTGAGATCAATCTTGAAGGTGTCCAGTAATTACCCTTCAGTGAGGGAGGCAAGGGAGGGATGGTCCAATATCAGGATAATAATATGGGAACGCAGATAAATGACACGCCCCACCCTTTTGAATTTGAGCTTTTTAATGCTTGTATTTGAAGATATCATATGTTATTTGTGATTTAGTACTGGTTTGTCATATTGTTTGATGCTTTGTGTTGTACACAGCTTGCTGAAGTTTTATAAAATTAAGTTAGAATGTAGGTTTTAGTATTTTCTTTGGCGATGCCATGGGAAACATTCTCTTATGATGTACAGCCTGTGTAATCCTGTTGGAACCTTCTGAGGTGGTGGGCAATGCTCAGTGGTCAGAGACTACACCTACAGAAATCAGAGAGCCCTTTTTGGCATCTGTATTTTAAAGGTAGTGGGATATCAGACTTGCTTGATGATTACCAGATAGTGGTCTGGTTGCCTTTCTTATTGAGGTTTGCGCCCGACAGCTCTCTGACTATGCTCGGCTATGGGGCATATGAATTGTGTCTTTGAAGCATGGAAAAAAGGTTGCTATCAACTTGTGCCATTTCCAGGATAAGGAAATATGTTATTTCTACTTCCACCTCCAAACCCTTTTCTCCTCATTTCAGTTTCAAAATAGCAGAGGAACTTTTATGAATTCTTTCAATAGGACTCTGAAGTGTGCCTTGATTAATGCAATCACAGCAGTAGCTAATGTTGACTACTTTTCTAACGTTATCTTAGAAAACCAACTAGACATACTGTTCATAACATAGACCCGGTTTACGATAATTGTAATGCTTTGTTTCCATTCTTGTCCCCAACAATTATGGCATACGTTGTTTGAATAGATCTATGCACTGAGGCAGGGAAGTGGCCATTATTTTTTAATTTAATGTAGCTCTCTCTAACCTCAATTCTTTGACCGGCATTTGAAGTGGTTGTAAACACAAAGATTAATTCAAGTAAGATAATCGATTTATTTTTATGCCGGATCCCAGAATACCAACTTGATACCCTATAATCTGTACAAAATGCTGTAGTACATCTTATTTGTGGACTAACTAAGAAACATCACGTGGCTGCTTCAAGATGCGCCTTGCACGGATTGCCCAACTGACAGAGTGTGAATTTGAATCTTCTCTTCGAGTTATTTAAGTTGTTGCATGGACACTAACAACATTATTTTTAGTTAATTAATCCTAAAATCATCTGTAAGACCAGTGGTGGTCATGGTTTTCAGTGAACGGTCACAATTTTAGAATACACTACCACCACTTATTCTGGACATTCACTCCTTGCCAGTATTTTGGAAAAGTACTAAATGCTTATCTGTTCTGTTAACTGTGTTACCATTCATCTCACTTAGTACACATATCATAAACCTGCACTCTGCTTGGTCCTTTATTGTAGGAGGATAACTTTGTGTATCAAATCAGTCAAATCAAATCAAATCAAATCAGATGTGAATTATCACTGGATGTTGCTAATGTTATGAAGTAGATGAAACCTTCCCAAATAATGTATGAACAGACATAGAATACATGCAACAAATGAGACCTGGGTGTAGCGACGATGAAACAAATAATCTGTTGGTAGTGAACTACTGAAGGCGCAAACAAGTTAAAGTATCACTTAGCCTTGGTGACATGTTTAGATCACACATTCACTGATGCAAGGATTCCATTTTCACGTAGGTTATTCATAATTAGCCCCAAAAAAGTATCTTTACAGTAATTTATAAAAACATAGTTAAAGAAATGTTGATCCTTACAATTATTTATGTTGTAAGGGTTTTGTGCAAGTCACCTATTAGCCAAAGGAGTTAGCGAGGTATGAATTGTATAATTTAATCAATGACTTCTCCAATTCCAGTTACTACAATTGACCCTGCCTGCGCTCATATAGTTGTTCTAATGCTTTATCCTTATCAATTATCAAATACACACGTGGCAGCACCGGGATTGTCTTGGCACCCACCTGAAAGTGCCCAAATGGTCAACTTGAATTCAACTTCAGATCGTCCCTTAAGTGCGCTAAATTAGTTTCTTAGTATACATTTTTCAATTTACCCCTATTTCCTAGACAGTTTTTCCCCAATTTATAACACATCTACACAAATCCCATTCCATTTGTCAAATGTATTTAAACAAGTTCATCCTATTTTGTTATTTTCTTTTGCAATACCAAACATTAGTGGATGTATATGTGGTATTGCAAAAAATATATATATGATGAAGTTGTTTAAATAAATCTCACAAATGGAATGGCATTTAATCATTGCACGTGTTTTCTTTTATGTCTGTGTTGTGTTTCAAACAATTTCAAACTTGGTGATTGCATATCTCTGTATCTGACGTAATTATTTCCTTACCCTAAACTGTCCAAGCACATATATACTCCGAGCCACATAAAGGGACCATCCTGATGAATAACACTCCGATCTCTGTTATGAAAAGAATTAATACTCATTTTAGACACATGTTCCACTTATTCACTAGTGCCAGAGTTTCTTTAACATAATTTCTGGGTAAAATCACATTTATTACCAGATCTAAGGCCATATATTGGAGGGTCACAGAGGGGATTGAGTCATAACCTGACAAAGCTTGTGTGTGCTTGAACCCTTTTTGTCAGTTGCAAAGAAGCAATACGCACAAAATACTTTCACATCTAAATGTTCAAATAGTGAAATAAATCATTTGCTAAACCAAAACCATACTCAGAACCTAAGTAAAGTGTAAAATACACATAGCAACAAGCCCCACATGAATTGTAGGTTCAAAGCAAATGTTATTTCACTTTCTAACTTCCCAAACTTATGAAGCATAGACTTAATTTGTACCTTAGTATCTCACAGGTAAAATGGATCTAGTACTCTTCACTGCGATCTGTTGGTCCTTCGCTTTGCTCGTCTTGTCACAGGCGGTGGCAAGTGAGCAACTGATCCAAGGGGAGCCCGACAGTGGCAACAGAGGTTGCAATGCTTGTACTTGGTATCTGGATATGTCCTTATTGGGGACATCCCTTATTGACATTTGAATACTGGATACATATAATGAGCTGGATGGGGGGGGTGAATGTGTTCTTGTTACTCACTCTCTGATGTCCCTCCTTAAAGCTCATTCTATTTTATTTCTTAGGCAGGTCTGTTGCTGAGTTAGGTCAGTCGATGGGATGTTTTCTTCTCTTGCAGTTTTCAGAGTTGAGTCACTAATTGATTCCTGTGCTGCAGATTTGCAGGCCCCTAGCAGTAGAAATGCCTGCTGCTGATTTGTTATCCCTCAGTAGGTAGAGGAGGCATGTGGCTATGCGTCCTAGATGGAGTTCCTTGTCCTTAGATGGCTGAAACAAGGTTAATTCCCTTACACCCCATGCATCCCTGGATCATTACATGAAATGCATTGGGTCTCATTAAGGGCGAAGCACCTTTTAGAGAAAGGTTACCAGTCGAACTAGAATTCTCTTGAATCGCCACTTGAGAAATACTGCAGTAGTACTGAACAGACACAACGAACTTTGGAGGTGCTAGGTTCAAGTGTAGGCTTGCACTCATTAGTTGAAGTGACAGTGGCAAAGTCATCACTGTCCCTTTCTGTTATTTACCAGCTGAGGCAAAGGCATTCACCAGAGTCAAAATGAGTATGTCATGCATAGAGAGTACAGTGCCCAGCCGCAGAGGATGCAAACAAGGAGTGTTTAATGTGCATAGCAGGGTTTTTTGTTAACCCCAAGCAAGGGACAGGGAAAGAGAGGGGCTTTGTAGAGGTTGTATAATCTCGCTTCCGGTTGTGACTCGAATTCTCAATGGTACAACAACCTGTTTGGGAGCTGCAGTCCTATTACTGCCCTGATCTCCTGATGAGAAGCAATCTTTTTTTTGTATCAAAAATTGTATGATGAGAAGCAATCTGACCCATTGCACATATCAATGTGCAGCACATCAAACCAGGAAGAGGGAAAGGGACCACAAGCCATGGCATGCCTGAGGGGAGAATGTGGTCTGGACTCTCTAGGGCCAAGTGTAACTTTATATATAGGAAACTTATTGGAGCATTACAGGGAGTTTCTAGTTAGGACATTTGTTTTTTTAGTTTTGTTGAGACACACATCCATAGCAGTACTTCTCCTCCCTCTGCTCCCTCTCAAAAAACGTTCTTCCCCATTTGGGTCTGTCAGGGTGTTACTGATGGAACTGAACCAACATCGTGGGGTGCATACATATGATTTTAGTTCAAAAGAGTAGTTCTCTGGTCCATACCTTTTGCAGTGTCTTACATAGTAAAGAACGTTTCTAATTGGTTCTCAATCCAGGACCATCTTGACTTTAGGTTATCCCTCAAATATGATGATGTTGGGTGCAGAGAAGCTGGCCCTGTGTAGGGGTATGCTGCTGTAAAAAAAGTGTCTTGGAACGCAGGATGTACTTTAATGGTGGCCCTTTAATGTACATGGTATATAATGAAGTCCAAGGACAGTCTATTCTGTAATCTAGGCTGGATAGGGGTAGTGGTTGTAGGAATCCTGACTTTCCAACATTGCCTTGAGGCCTTGCAGCATATGCACACTCACACACAAAAATACAGACACGGAAATACACACAAACACACATTTGCACACACAGACACACATCCAAACTGCAGGGCGAACTTACTCTCGGATAGCTCAACGAATGTTAGTTACCAGAAATCACCAGAAATTAAGCTAAATATGTTGCAAGGTCATGTGTGTCCCCAGATGTCCCGAAAGTTACAATTTATGTTGGCCTTCAAGCTCAATCAATTTCAAGTGTTTAGTTGTGATGCATAACTTTATCCCCTTAATAATGAAGACCAGATTAGATTGACTAGATAGGATCTACCACGGCTATTTATTCAGTGTCTCCTATATTTAGGAATTCTGACTCTGTTGCTAGAATGCATGAACATCCCCGTGTAGTAGCTGTAGAAGAGAGCTCAGTAATTGGGCAGTTGACATGATGTTCCGACATTCTACATTCTGCGGTTCTTCTGCATTCATACCCAACCATAATAAGGCATAGCCTTTACTCTTCTAGACTCCATTTTGACAAATTATGATAAAATCTAACTCTGAAAAGAACAAAGTACCCACAGTTTTCTTGATGATAGTGGTTTTCAGATATTAGAGATTTCGTAAATCCGTGTACATCATTATTCTGGGGGAGCTCCTAACAATTAGTTTATTAGTCTTTGAAGGAAGACTTAATAGAAAGTAACCGTGTGATGGAGTATTTCAATTCATTGACAGTAAATGTTTTGGATGAAAGGCCACAGGTTAGAGCAGATTTGTAAATTGTTCATGTACGAGTGTACCCATTGTTACTTTAGAAGTGTGAGAAATTGCCATCTGGCAAGGGTGCGAAGCCCTTGCTTTTTGTTTTGCATCGAATAATAAAATGATTCATGTAGTTCCATTTCTGAAAGAATAATCTGCTGATCACATTTCCCTTTTACAAGCTACATACCAAAAGTATAGTATACATTTGTGTCCTGCTTCATCAGTATCCTGATCCACAGTGCCTGGTCTACCTGTGGCACAGAGCAGGATCACAGGTTGCAGATGCCCAACTGATACTGACAGCGACAGGAAAGTCTCTCCATCGCAGGGGCTGCACTTAAGACGTGCAACACCGTACCAAAACCATGATGATCATAAGTAACCAATGATGGTGGCAGGATAGTCTCTAAACTAAAGCTATGCCTTGGTATAGGCAAAGTGCATGGTACTACTTATTATCACAGTCGCCATATTCAAATTGATATTGCACAGCTCCTGTGAATCAGATCTGCTGTGCAAGGTGATGTATAACCCGGTCAGCTGGGTGTAGCCTGCCAAATGGCAGGACAAGAACCTCAGTGGCCAGGCCTGCTCTTTGATCTCTTTGTGAGGACATGTAACACCCCTCCTTCTGACACAGCAGCACAGCAGGCATCTCTCATGGGCAGAGGCATCAACGGAGCACACCCATTCAAAAGGATTAAACGCACACCAGGGTGCTGCATCTCTAAAGGCCTTTCTTCTCAGTGAGAAGGGATAGAGGCAGGATTATGATAGGCAGGACGGTTCTGGAAAATGGAAGAATTCTCACTGTCCCCCTCTCTTTTTCCTGTCCCCTCCAATTCCTCTGGAGCAAAGCACCTTGGGTGTGATATCAGAAGGGCAAGGTCCACTCCCTTCAAAAGTAGGGATTGGACCACTAAAGGAGGCTCGCTTTAGTCAAATCACCTGAGGACTTTTTCTTTTAAAAGAATGGGACTTCCACCCCTTCTTCAGATTCTCTCAGATCCTCTCAGATCCTTTAAGGTTGCAGATTTGCTCTGAAGATCTAATTGGACTTCCTTTGGGAAAGTTGAACTTTGCAAAGCCCTCACCCTGAGGTGAAGAAGGAACCATGCAAAAGAGAATGAAGATCTGATCCCAACCCACTCCCAGCACACATCAGGAGGTACCTCTGCTGTGGATCAGGACCTACCACTCTGTGCTGGAATCCCTGAGATGGGAGAGCAGACCCTGAACAGAAACATTTGATCCTTGAGTCCCCCTGAGTGGGCCTTACAGCAACTGGAGGGCCATATCAGCCGAAGCTCCCTGTTCTACCACACCAAACCAGTAACTCTGTGTTCACAGCACCTATAACAAAAGGGAAGTCGCTGGTTACTGCACTTCTATACCACTTTGAACTTGCCTGTACTTTAAACCAGCTCGACACGGCATCATGTCCTAGATAAAGCTCATCACCTACTAAGCCTGAAGGGACTGCTCAATGCCGGTATCTGAACTGAATCACTGGAAAGTCACACACAGACTCTTACTGGGGGTTACAACCTCTGCCTGACCCAAGCCAGCTCTTGAACTGCTGCCTCATCCATTGCACATCAACGCACCAACTTGAACAGATGGAGCATCACCCTTTGTCCCCTTCCAGTGGCTAAAAGCCCCACACAGCCTGGCCAACTGAGAAGCATTCGTAGGACTGCCCTAAAAGCATCCTTGGGAGATGGACTTCTACTTCACAGAACACTCACCTTTGACCCTAATCGATGCGTGCTTTCTGCTTGGGCCCACATGCTCCAACATGCACAAACTGAGCTTTATCTGCTTGCATCTACATTCGACACAGGTCTGACTTTGTCAGCCCACCAAGAACTGAATCCAGGTACTGTTGACGAAAGCGCTCTATAAATAAATAAATCAAATCAAATCAAATCAAAACTTCCCCCTCGATTCCTCAGGACATGAGAGACTGGTTAGGTCAGAATTGCTCCTGGTTTCATCAAATATTTCCCTTTTGTGGCTAGTAATTTACTCACCACCTGTGGAGCAATGCTCAGAGTGCTACTTTCTGCAGTCTGTTGCTTCTTCTCTGTTCTTCTTTTGGGGTGTTTTTTTTTACAGTATTCTCTCTTCGTTATATGTGAAGATGGTGTGTTTGATTAAAGTATTTATATTTTTATAGACCGTTAATTTCACATTCTCTAGATTTTGGGCTGTGTTGTTTGGGTCACTGCTGGTTCGTCTTCACACCCCTCTTAAACGAATGGTTCGGTCAGAAATATTATTGTCCCTATGGTTCGGCCATGTGGTTTTAACCATAATTCGATCGATCGTACAAACATTTCATATGCACCTTACCCGAGTTTTCGTCTCATGAACACAAGCAAAATCAGGCAGCAGGGTGCGGCCATCTTGTGATAATCTTATCACATGCCGCATCGCCTTGGGTGACCTGCGTTTGCAGCACTAAATCGTATCCCTTGCCCCTGAGCCTGCATCACCAAATCATTTATATTCTTCGCCTCTCTCGGTGACGTTGCTGGGCAGCGTGGCCAAACGCGCCCAGTCGTCACCTACGCAACTAGACGCGGAACCCGGAAAATAACACACATCATCTCACAGCGCGGCGCGTCACAATTAGGAATATGAAACTGTACTTTAATAGGAAACAACAAGACTGTACAATTGGTAAAGTACATTTATTTCACGTTAAATGTTTCGATATCAATGGGCGTGTGATCTAATCGATTAAAATAGAACTTTTTTTTCTTTTCTCTCGTTTAATAAATCCGCAAATGTTTATCGTGAGTCACGCGCTGTTCCTTTTGGGTAAACAGGGTGTTTGTTTTGGGTAATCGAAGCACTTCGGTCGCACGGTGAATTGCAAGGCTGGTGCTTCAACTTGGCACTAGATCACCGTAAAGGTTGTTATGTTGTTCCTAATCGCCGGTACCGCGTATGGACAGATTGGACCTTGTCTGTTGTCCCAAAATACGGTCAAGTAGATCCAGCGATTGACATGTAGCTGCAGCTGGCGGTTGAAGAAGCCATCGGTCGGGGTCTAGAATAGATGACAATCGCAGAACGGCACGATGTACCTGTTTGCAAAAGATAAAAATTGAAAAGTGTCTCAGTAGCCGATCTTTATTACAATTATTAATTTCCTTTATTAGCGCAGAGGTGACACAATGTGAAGCGAAAGAATACAACGTGGAATATCAAAGTACTCTGCTATTTGCTTCCGCGGATAGTGCGAATGAGAATGTTGAGCTCTAAACATAATGCGTAAACTGGGGCAAGAATTCGAGGTGTAAAAACAATGTAATGATTTATTAGCGTAGAGCCAGGGCGAAACGCGTGGTGGTCTACATGCGTCTCGATGCTGGCCTGCCCCTGTTGCCAGAGGCGTGGCCAGGATTGTCTAACAAGTGGGGCCTGAAGCTAATGTAGTTGGGCCCACCACAGTGACATTAACATCTGTAAATTCCTACACAGTGCTGCTGAGTAAACGTCTACAAATTTTGGGTGGGCCTTGCCCCTCAGGCCCTACCCTGTCTACGCCTCTGCCTGTTGCCCGGTAGATAGAAGTACTAGCACTTCGTTGCAATATGCCAAACAGAACGAACAAGTACTATGTCACCCATCAGTAACAGTCAGCTATTCGTATTTCGATTAGTTCTGGTATGAAATCGTCTAAAGAGAAACTTACATTATATTCGCAATTTCCATTCTCTAGGCGTAATGCAGACCGTGATGCAGAATCCTCCGTTCGTGTCAACGTTTTCTCAAAAACTGAACTCATATGTAACTAGGTGCAGTTTCGGAATGGGCAACCTTATCATATCATACGTTATTACACCCCCCTTCAATTCAATCCCTTTCGGAATGGTCCCTGCCTCTCAAGGTAAAAAAACAATAAAACCTTATACTGTGCCGAAATTCAAAGTTGGTGACCTTCACTCAAAATGAACGTACATTCTTACTTTGGAACATCCCGTGTCAACGCATCCATGAGAAAATTAATTTTGAAACACGGGCTCAGGAAATAGGGGGCGGCTCGTTGTTCGTGGTGCTGCTCAGCTGTAGGTTAAATGTGCCAATCGGGCCACCTCTGCTTATCTCATGGCCTCCTACCCCATGGCATGTTTTCATAGTCAGTACTTCTTGCGTGCCTATAATGTTTTGTGGCCTGGGTCTAATCCCTTTTGTAGGTCCAGCAGTTATTCAGTTTTTTGCGGAACTTTATTGCAAGTCAACTTCCAAAACCCAAATATTCTTACACACTGTTACCCATTGTTCATTAACACGAATAATGAAGGTCCCACAGTATCTAAACTAAACTAAAATGTGAAAGCAATCGTAATAATTGTAATATATTTTTAAGAAAAGGACTGAGAGGATAGATTTCAAAAGACAAAATGCATACTTTTTGAACAATTTAACAAGCTCTGCTTTGGGTGGACATGGCACGCTGGCAATGTTTTGTGGCAATGTATGTGTGCTCTGAACAGATTTGTGTTCGATTCCATGACTATGCATCTCGACGACATTAACAATGAGATCTTTCACAAAATCGAATTCCATTTTATCATATATTGGCTTGACCACTCATTTTTTGCTTCTTTTTGTAAAGGCTATATTGTAGCTAAGCATCCTTAAGTTTCCTGCTGTCCTAGATTGTTCCCGGCCCACATTCTCGTTATGCGCTAATACCGCTAGTAAAGTCCTACATTTCATCCCCTGGATGCCAAAATGCAATCCCTTTGGCCTGTACTTTAGGCACATATTGTGGAACACCTCCAAATCTCCTGTGTGACAGAATTCTGTGAGTCCCTTCAGATCTCTTGATAGAGTTTTATCAAACACAATCTTCTCAAGGGCTTTGTGTGGAGGTGAAGATGGTATCAACCACTTCTTCTTCCATGCCTGCTCTGGGGACAAAGAGCCATGTTCACATTGGTGGAAATGTTGGTTTTCTGTACAATGGTGAACGTTGGAACAGTGGTGCATTAGTGAGCGCCATTTTACCAGTAGAATTTCCACAGACCCATCACATATTTTGGAGCTCCACCAAAAATGGTTGCTGAAAGACTGGGACCATTGCGAAATACTTCCAAAACCTTTTTTTTTCCCTGCAGCCGAGATTCTTTTATTAATTGATTTGTCAACATGCCATACATCAAACTGATGTTTAATATTTGGATACTGCTCTCTCATTGTCTTGGCTATTGAAACGTGTCTGTCCATGGCTATGAGTTTGATTTGCATTCCCCTTGATTGTAGATCTTCCAGTGATTTTATAAAACCAAGTTTCTCCATGGTCACTGAGGATTTACATTGGGACACCTGCACGACCACCGAACTCACAATGTTCTTACTTTCCATGTCCTGAAGATCGTAGGTGCAGTACTTAGCAGAAAATCCGGGGCTGTCGCACTGTCCATCGCCGGCTAGCCTGAACCGTTTGTCGGGGAATGTACTTTCAATAGGCAATTGTTCAATTTTCCAAGCATCACTGATGGCAGGGAATAGATAATCACGTTGGTATTTGTAGTATTGCGTTTTGGAAATGAAATGGAGTCCCACAAACTGAAAGAAACTGGATAACTTTGTGAAACTAGAGCCACTGAAAAGTAAAGCTGCTGCACACAGTAGATTGCCAGCTGGCGGTTTCTCCAGCATCGGTTGAGCGGACCATGAAAATGCTCTATGTGACTTTTCACAGGTGGCATGTATTTTCAGGTTACTGCCTTGTGTTAGACTAGTCACGCTCACCAATGGCTTTCCACATACTTCCCCTCCCACTGAATGCACACATTTCAGCATCTTTATAATCTCCATCAAGCTGCTGTCGAATATTATGTATTTGGCCTCTTTTATAATACTGTCATTAGGCATTGTCGTTTCGGACTGACCCATGGTGGACATATCAGCAAAACAAGACATACTATAGTCAATATCTTTGTCTGTTTGTCAATAGTGTTGATGCTTCACTTTCTGTCATTTCAACATCTGTTACTTGACGATGGATAGGAGAAAACATCAATGTGGACTGTTTTTTGGGGGGCATTTTTTTGGCGGGTGTCGATTGTGTCAAGTGCTCATCGAGTAATGTAAAACTATCTTCTATAAATTCAATTGCACCTTCCTCTGGCGGAGTGGGCGCATTGTAGCAATGGTCCAAGAACACTTTGCTGGAATCGCCAGCCTTATTAAATTCATTTTCTGGCCATTGGACATAGGCATCTTGAGTGTGAACACGACGCGCCTCAATGAATAGTTCCTCCATGGTGAAAACAGTTTGGCAAGCAGCATCTGTCATTTGTATCGCTGTCTGTGTCTGCATTGTCCGTACTCGATTGGGCGACTACAGGACAGATAGGAAAAGGGATGTTCAGTGTAAATCCAACATACAGTGTTGTACAATTGACATTAATAAAAGCATATAATGAAGGCATTGGCACAAAACTTTTGCCAACAATAAAAAGTATTTATAACTAACCTTATTTTTATTTCTTTTCTTTGAAACCTTCTTTACTCTAACATCAGCAAACTGGCGGACAGACTCTGATACACGTTCCTCCGGTTCAATATACGGATATTGTATACATCCCTACAAAAAATAGTATCCATTTAAAATAAGTCATTGGCATTACACATCTAATTAGACCGAATTTCTTTTATTCGATGGTACTGTCACTACGCATACCTCTGGCTCCGGAGCTACTGTATTGTCTGGTTCCGGAACAACCACAATGGATAATGTAATTGTAGAGGACGCTGCAGCATCTCCCCGAAACACAGTACTTGCATTAGTAAGGTCGAAAAGATTGGAAACTGGACAAAGACGACAAAGGTACATATCAACAGTAAAGTGGCAAAGAAACATTGTGCAATGCAATGATACGTTGCGAAAATATGATCAGATCATCTCGTCCTTTTGAGCTATGAAGACCCATACCTCTAACACCGGATCTACTACGAGGGGTGTTCGGATTGTAGTTGACGCTTCAGCATCTCCCTGAAACACAGAACTTTCATTAGTGAGGTCGAAAAGATTGGAAACGGGACACACAATTTGAAAAGACAACAAATGTACTTATCAACAGTAAAGGGGTAAAGAAACATTGTGTAATGTAATGATACGTTGCAAAAATATGATCCCATTATCTAGAATTCAGTACATAAAACCAGTCTGGAACAGTATAGCTAGGTAAGATTACCTGATGCGCGCTCAAAGTGGTTGATGACTCCAGGCAAGACATGGATGTTGAATCTTGTTCATTCATATTCGGTGGATAGTCATGGAGTGGTAAAGGGAAAGTATTATTTGATTTAGAAATTCCAACATTACAAAATGGCATGTAAGGAGACTGAATACGAGAAAATTACACGCATAATATAGCATAGTTATCCGTCCCCATAAATCATTTTTCTAAGTGGGTTCTACAAAACAAGGACTGATGTTTAGCAAAAAAGTCATTATTCAACAGCTATTTAATTACATAAATATGGAAAGTACTATAAGTGGCATTTACACTGACAAAACAGGCGTAAAGCTAAATCCGGAAGCGTGACTCACCTGTGGCAGCATTTTCAAGTGTAAAGTCGGAATAGCGTTTGGGAGCAATTTCCAAGTAGTTCTCGGTTGATTCCTCTTTGTGTACAAGGATGTGTCGTACATATCTGGTGAAAAGTGCAGGCTGCAGATGCGGTATCGATGACCCATCTTGTCCTCCAAGACTTGGTTGACTCTACTTTCAAGGTCTTCCAGTGGATATCTGCAACGTCTGACCCATTCTCTTATTCGATCAACAGTCTTAGGCAGTGGTCGACGTGTACGAAAAGAAGTAGTGGAACTATGTTCCCTACTAGACTGCATCTCTCCCCACAGACCCCATCGCCGCGCCCCCTCCCATGCACAATAAAAACCCCAAAAAACATGTGCCTGCTCTTTAAGGAAACGTCCTGTGCAGTGCACTGAAAGTGCATGTTTCAACGTTTTCCTACACTTTTATTTTAAAACGAAACCGTTACGGAACGGTTTCTTTTTAAAATAAAAGTATAGGAACGGTACAACTTAATTAAAATAAGTATAGGAGCACCGCTCCCGACTACTCCTGCCCACTTCGACCACTGGTCTTAGGAAATACATGCATTGTAATGCCTTCGGATTTGTCATGGGTCTTTGAAGGGCAACCGAAAATAGAACATGCAGGCATTGTTGTAAATTCTGTAAAATAAAGGTCAACATTATTAGAAAACTATTTTGCATAAGCGTGTGAGAGAGAATGAATTGGACCATACATTGTTCGATGCACGCTTTCTTTTGCAGCGTGTGCGGCAATATTATAGGATACATTTCACAAACGATTCATTGATGTGTTGAAAATCAGAACATGTTACTCGTCCCTTGAATCTTGTATCATGCACTAAAATGAAATATGCTTATACTATAGGAACGGTCCGCGAAGGATGCAATACGATGGCAATTGACAATGATAAAAATTGATATACCGATAACATAACAAAAGAAACTCAAGTCAATAGCAATGATACAAATTAACATAGCACTACGGAGTTAGATACTTCGGCATAGATATAAATTTACAAATGAAGGAGATATGATTAGGATACATGTCCTTACCTTGGCCAACAAAAAGTTGAATTCAGCAAGCAGAGTAATTAGTGGCAGGAGAACAGGGAGATGTTCACAGGTAGCACACTGACGAGTTCACTCGAAACGGTCACAGAGTAGCACATTCACGAGTTGACTTGCAGTGCTCAAGGATGTTCTCATGGTAAATATCCAGTGGTTTATAAAGAATAACAAAAAGGGGTGTGTTTGTGAATGAATGACGTGTATATGTTGTGGCATTATGTACATTGCAGGGGCGCGGTCTGCTTCAGGGGAGGCCTGCCTGGAGACACGGGGTCTGAGGAGGCCATGTGAGCATTGGCCCCTGGGCATGGGATACCTTTTAAAGTTTACATGTTGTTTGGCACCTTGGCCGTTTGCGCCCCTGACAGCCCCCCATGGCAGCGCACATCCACTGGTGCGAACTGCCTTTGATAGTGGGGGGTGGGATGGATGGGCCGGGAGGCGTGCAGACAAGGCATCGGAACACTGCTGAATGGAGACACACTTATGTGGATTGCAGGGGCGCAGTCTGCTTCAGGGGAGGCCTGCCTAGAGACACAGGGTCTGAGGAGGCCATGTGAGCAATGGCCCCTGGGCGTGGGATACCTTTTGAAGTGTACATGTTGTTTGGCACCTTGGTCGTTTGTGCCCCTGATAGCCCCCCATGGCAGCGCACATCTACTGGTGCGAACTGCCTTTGATAGTGGAGGGGGGATGGATGGGCCTGGGGCGTGCAGACAAGGCACCGGAACACTGCTGAATGCAAACACACTTGATTCACTTTAAAACTGAAACAACCATTGATAAAAAATATGTTGTGTTTTATTTCGTTTCTTATTTTGATGGCACAAAAATACTGCACATTGTAAAGGTCTGGTTGCAGCTTGGCGAGGGAAAATCCCCTGTACTGACCACTGTCGCTGGGGAAAGTTTGTCTAATGACGCCAACGACACAGGCGGGTATTACTCGTCGAACGCGGTGTCCAAGCCTCCCATGAAGCCACCATGTGTACGAACGATAGGCCACCAGCCGGTACCACCTATGAAAGAGAAAGATACAATCTGTTTTTAAATGACCAAGATAAGTGTATTAAACCTTGGTTGTCTATGAAAATTCTTGTATGCAATGGCATTTTTGCCAGGACAAATGCTAACTAGACACTGCACAATATTGAATGATTTTTATGCGACTTTTACTAGAGAATTGCAAGACTAAACGGATATGACAATGATATCTTGAAGTTACGAGAATATAGGGGACAACCGTGAAATAGTAGTGTCCTAACTGACATCACAACCAGACTACACTTACTCGCTACTTGGATTACGAGGGCGAACTGTTGCGCGAAGTTCGTGCATGAGCACCATCAAAATCCTCAACACGGACCGTGTGACACAGACTGCCGTGAAGTCTGGCAACTCGGTAACACTTTGCGGCTGTGGATCGCCTTGTGATATGTAGGACAAGCATCCAGAGTTTTCTCGGCAGCAGCAGTTCTCCACCTCGGTTGGCATTAGCGCACACAGATTGCAGGTACACCAGGTGGGAATGCATCCATGCGACTAGGCCCAGGCTCTTCATCTGTTGAAACGACCGCCCAACTGTTGTCTAAATCCCCATCGTCTACAGAGCTTGCTCTTTCCAGTAATTCCTCCTCGGAATACTCGGGCTCATACAGGTAGGGCATTATTGTTGCCATTGTGTGGTAAAGAAATGAAAATAATTTATAGCGATCGTACTGGTATCTGTTCACACGGGCTACAAGCAACAAAAAAGGAATGGAATGGAAAAGAAAATCTGCTGTTGTGTGTTGTGAAATGCTCTGTTTATACTTGTCGAGGAAAGAGGCTTCCTGCCGTTTCCCTGGCGACACATCATTAGCTGAGGTGCAGAGACTGTTGACACGAGACGCGCTTTAGCGTTGTGAAATGGGCGGTACGCGTCTAGTGATGTCAGGATTAAGGGCGGGGGATATGATTTAGTGCCGCAAACGCAGGTCACCCAGGGCGATGCGGAAAGTGATAAGATTATCACAAGATGGCCGCGCTCTGCTGCCTGATTTTGCTTGTGTTCAAGAGACGAAAACTCGGGCAAGGTGCATAGGAAATGTTTGTACGATCGATCGAATTATGGTTAAAACCACATGGCCGAACCATAGGGACAGTAATATTTTCCGCCTGAACCATTCCTTTAAGAGCATAGCCTTCCCTCAGCCCACATTTCCACAAAAGGCGAAGGAGATCTTTCTCTTAACTGCCCCCATTTTTCCTTTATGATTCTGTTGTGTTTTGGTTTGTAGAGGAGTGTGTACTGGGTGTGCCATTTTACTCCTACTCATCCTTTTACTCCTGCAGAGTGGAATCCAATTGGTCACAAGAAGCATTAGCCTCTAGAATGAAGGTAAAGTTATGATTAAGAGCTTGCAAACTGATGCTATGGTAAAGAGTTCCTTTCATTTCACTAATGCTAATACAATCTCAGCAGTCACTGAGCTTGGTGACAAGGGCCCTTATGTGTTTTTCTGGGTCCTGGCCTTCCCCATCCAATCGCCTTCAACCTCCGCCTACTCCCAGCACTTGCCTTTGGGCACCAACTGGCCTGTGCTTTTCAAAGGCCTGCACTTATTGTATTGGCAGTTGACCACTCTTACCAAGTGATCTCTGCCAGGCACGTAGCAGCTGCTTGCAACTTACTCCCTAGTTCTTCCTTCTGTGGAACTCCTAGCATTCCCTCATCCATTCTCTCTCTGCACTTGCATGTTCAGCATGGCCTAGACGGCCTAGACAGACTGCGTCTTCCTTTCTCTACATTGCTATTATATTTGCCTTTTGTTCCCATGTTCCCTTCCCTTTGCCCTGTGGCGCTTTGAAACACAATTTACTTGATGTATAAGTCCCTTACAAATGCACAATAAATAAATAAATAAATGCTTATTGGCTGGGTTTTTAGTTGGTAGAAGACTGCTCATATGTGCTGGTCATGCTTCGAAATGCTGTTAGAGTTATTGAGGTTATATAAGACAGTGGTATGCTCCATGAAGGTCCAGTCAGCCATGGCATTCAGAAAATTAATTTGAACTGTGGGGCATCTAGTAAGTAAAGCGAAGTTCCTCAGTACCCCTGGAACATTATCAATATCAGTTCAATTCATAGTGTTACTGGCCTAGAGTTTAAATCAGATCCACCCCTGGCTCATTCATGTTCTATCATTTCCTTTATGGGTAGTCATTAAGAAAAAAAGATGTTGCATAGTCGATATATCTTGGCAAATTCCGATTTGCTCTGCAGTCAATGTAGGCTAAGCCCCCCCCCAGAGTTTGGGTGTCTTTCCTTATAGTTAGAGGTACAATTGCATGCGTATGTTTAGGACAGCAGTCATGAATTGAGGACACCACTTTAGCAACAGTGTTCGGTATGTCAGCTTCTCCTACTGCAAGGCTTCTTCATTTCTGTGGCTGGGTAAATTTTCTAATGGACTTTGTTGATGGCCCTCACTGCCTTCTAGGGTCCAATCAGTGTTGTGGGATATTCTCGTACAAAATGGTCTGGTCATCCACTGTAGAGGCGTAGTTGTTGCTGCCATCTTCTATCACTTTCATCTTTGCAAATAGGCCCACAAATTCCACCTATTTGCAAATGTTCAGAAGTGTCCTGAGTGTCTTGAGCTTGCATATGCTTTTGAGGATGTATTAACAACAGCATGTTACAGCCCTTTCTTCATCTGTTCTTTTTTCAGTTCAGTGGTTTATGGTATAGCTACCCAAACTACCAAATTGATGTATTTGACACAGTTTTGGGAAGGCTTGATCTCCTCTATCAATCCATCGTTTAGTTCCCCTTGCAGAATCCGTTAGAACAGGCAGGCAATTTGTCTATATTTCTGGTTGATTGAAGATTGAAATATATACTAACACGTGTTGATTGCCCTGTCACAGCCCAAGCAATCCATTATCCAATGAATGCAATGAATGCAATGAATGCAATGAACTTTCCGGGAAACACTTTTCCCAGTTAACCAGAACTGTTGCTGTGGCAGAACTTCCTTGCATATATGACATGAGTATGTGCGGGAATTGTCATTAAATATTCAATGGCATGGCAAAGCATATGCAAATGACATTGATTGCCAAGCATATGCTAAATCAGGGTTTCCTCTGGGAACCATTTGGCTGATGTCACCTGCGTGGTAGATTGTGATGTCCCTTTGATAGGAACTGCTGAAAGTGGGGTGGGCCTACTTAGTTTTCAGGGTGGGGTCTAACACTAAGGGACTGATTCATAACGCTTCTGTGAATCAGGCTCTTGGAATTTACTGCATTTGCTCTCACACCTAGAGCTTTGATAGGCTCCAGAGAGGCTACATTCTGCTGTCTAACAGCATTGATCACAACCCACCAGTGTGAAAAACTGTTTTGAGCTCCTTAAATGCTGCTGCTCCGTTTTCCATACTGACCTAAAAGATTCATGTTACACCCCCGCCCCACCCCCGAGAGAATTCTACAGTGCAATTTATACCTTATCTTGGTCTTCCAAAGATGATGTAGATTTGGTGCTATTTTCTGCCTGCTGACAGTCCTCTGAGGGGCTTATCTTGTCACAAATGGGAGGAACTGAATCTAGAGGTGTATTATGGGGTGCACAGATTTGGATTGCTGGTTCTTGGTGGCTTAGCATACCCGTTTTGTGGATGGTCCTTGTTGACAATTGAATACTAGGGATCTAAAACAAATGCACATGGTTGGGTGCATGCAGCTGCTACTCACCTACTAAACCCCGCCCCAGAACCTCATCTACCTTTTAAGAAAAGTGCTTAGGGTTAAGGGAGGGTATGATAAAGGTGACTGAGTCAGCTCAGGTAAGAACTGCTATTTTATTAAGTTAAGATCATTTCAGTTCCAAGCAGTGAATAGCAATTGCTCCCAAAAGCATTCCGGCCTTTCAGCTCCCAGCACCAACTCCAGGGGAACATTCAGAATGTCCACCCAGAAGTAAACACTTCCAGTTGTTCTACAGTCAGTGCTGAAGATGCCATGCATCATTTTGCTGTACTGGAGTCTATGGTCAGTGCTGAAGACTCCATGCATTCCTGAAAATATAACACACCTCTCTTCCCACAACATGGAAAGAACAGAATCACATTTGTAGTGCACTTTTTAAAAACCTCATCTCTCGTATCGTTCAACTTCAGCCAGTTTTACTTTATTCCACACCCTCCCAGCATCAATGACTACAGCATCTTCATATACTTGTTTGATCCTCTGTGGTTCCCAAAACTGGGCATGCCCCCAACAGACTAAGAAATAGCTGTTTCTCATGTTTACCTCCTCTCATGTTTCTGGATGGTATAGGAAGGTCTTGTGATGCTGCACCTCCATTCCATGCAGAAACAATCCACAACCCTTGATTATTAGATGAACTCCATTATCTGTCAGGATCTTCCATGAAAACCCCTCTCTCAGAAAAACGATGTCCACAAAAAATCAACAAATTATTAAGAGTCAGACTCTCACACCATATGCATCTCTGCCCACTTGGGGTAACTTCCTTTTCCAAAGAAAAGCCTTGAACTTGTTTTCTTTCCACACTGGGGGCCTCCTTTCCAGTCACTGAGCACCACAGCTCAGCTCCCCTCAATGCTGTCGAGGCAAATTCCACCACCCGCCCCACAAGCATGAACTGTCTAGTTCAGAGAAGAGCTGTATGAGATATCTAATCGCCTGCCACTCATGTCACCCTGCTCTGCATTTTGATTACCAGTTGAGAAGCATCTCAAACCTCACTCTAACTTGCTCAGGTGTTGTGCTTAGTAGGGCCTGTTTGTGCTTTTTCCATCAGGATAAATGCTATTTGGACAAAAAACACCCTTTTAGGAGTTTGTCATGCAATACGAGCAGTGACCCGAATCCCTGATTGTTTTCCCCAGAAGTGTACCACGTGTCTCCAAAACGTATTAGACCCCTCTTACACAGCAAACACAAAAATGAGACAAAATTGAATCAACTTCCCTTTCACTCCCATCCACCCCCTCACCTGGTGTGGAGGCAGCATCTTGACCTTTGATTCACAGAGAACTTGATGCGATGAGAAACAGGAAAGGTACAAGGTAAACGTTGGAATGTGAATTCCTGGAAGCACCCCAAAAACCTGGGTGAACCATTCCTTGAGTGGTTGTGCTGCATCTGCAGGAGGCTACACAGGATTATGCTGTCAGTAAATACAGGGGTTTGTGATGAGGGAGGATGGGTTGTGCAATAACAATCCAACAGCCCCTAATTACTGTCCCTAATTTGCATTATCTATGGCCCTTTCCTGGATATCTATCGCTGCAAGAAATCTTTCGAAAACTCTGCACTAGATCTAAACATGATCTGTGACAAAAGACATTAGGGCAGATTTATCCTATCACAAACACGAAAGAGGCTTGTTAAATCCATTTCACTAAAGAGGTAGTGCTGCATTCAAGTATATTATTTGCAATTCATGATAGGTGCATGGACTGAGTCAGACTGAACTGCAAATCAAACAACATGTCTCAAAGAATGTTTCCTCTTGTTCAAGTAACAAACTGAAATACAATAGCAACATGGAAAGCTAAACAAACACTATTACACCATATAATAACGTATTGAAGGTTTACCTGGGACATGCTTCAGTGTAACCATTTCCACATGCTCAAAACAGTGCTTGAATCACAGTCATATGTGGTCTGTTTCACTGAAAATCAATAGAGGATGAAAACATCACCAAATGTTAAACAAAAATAAACCTACATTTTCGCAAATAAATGTATACATTAGTTGAATTGGTAAGAACATTCGCGGATGCGGTCTGTAGTGATAGCTTCAAAACAGTGCATGCTTATGTAGTACTAATTCTCTGTCACAACATTGCAGATCTTGCTTCACTGTTTCCAATATTAGTAATCACAGCTGACTGATATCATGTCTATGGGCATTAAAGGGTTTTGCCACACTGGGCATTTTGTTAAACGTGTGAAAATCACTTATGTTTGATGGCACACATTATTTTCTCAAAAAAGTGGCAACATATTTTAGCAGTATGTCATTACCAGCGATAGGGTGTTTTAGATGGTCACTAGGATACCTGAGGCAAGGATATGTACCTTTTTAGGTATTGCCAAAAAAAGATTGAGTTGTGTTGATTGTTTTAACATGAGTATACATTTAGCTTTCTCCCTGTTAAACTAAAATTGCAAAAAGATAATTCTGTGGCGTCTACCTGGTATACAATGGATTGAAACATTTAAGTGTAAGCACCCAATTAAGGGGTTGATTCATGGAATTAATGTGCGCCGAAAATTCCCGCGCAGAGGTGCCAAAACGTGCGAATCGCAGGAAAAGTGCGAAAATCGCAGTGCAAGTGCGAAAATCGCAGGAAAACCAGCACACAGCGATTCATGGAAGTCCGTGCGCGAGAAAAGCATTGGATGTGCACTAAAAATGTGCGCCGCGCACGCCGGCGCACAGGTCATCCAACAGCGTGCGCCACGGCCACTGCGAAATCGCACATAGCGCGGCGCACATCACAAAAGTAGGCGGAAAACGGGGCATAACACTCGGAATGGGGAACAACGCGTGAAAATATGGGCGTCACGGGGGAAGTACAGGAGGCAAGTGCGTGGAACGCCAACACGCTCGCCTACAACCCGTATTCATGGAATCGAATAGGGCAAACCAGCGCACGGTCAAAGACGCGCACAGGGCCAAACAAGTACGCCACAAGAAAGCAGGCGGTAGCGCCCCTGCGACTGAAAAAAATGTGCGCCAAAATGTGCGCAAACAAAAAGCACCCATATACAGCCATGATGAATGGCTCATACAGTGGCCCTCTAGGACAAATGAGGTGCAAAGGGGCACCGACAAACACGGACACCCGCTGTGTGAAAAATAGCGTGTGCGCGTGTTCCTGGGTGCGCGGGAAGTTCCACACGCGATTAGCCTGGGTACGTGTACTTCGGGGTGCGCGGGAAGTTCCACACGCAGTTGGCCTGGGTAGGTGGGAGTGCGTGGGAAGATCCACACGCGATTGGCCTGGGTACGTGTACTACGGGGTGCGCGGGAAGTTCCACACGCGATTGGCCTGGCTAGGTGGGGGTGCGCGGGAAGTTCCACACGCGATTGGCCTGGGTACGTGTATTCCGATGTGCGCGGAAGATTCACATGCGATTTCTGCAGGGTACGTGTATTTCGGTGGTGCCGGGGAATGCTACACGTGATTTGGCCATGTGGGTCCCCCCAGGTGTTCCCTCTACACCCTCCACAGCCCCTGCAGGCAGCCCACACCACAGGGTACTACCCTGCACCCCTGCTCATGTCCCACAGGCAACCCATCCACCATGGCCATGCCCACCATCCAACCCACATGTCACCTTGCACTACTGATCACCAACACATGTCTCCCACCACCCCCACCCCCCAGCCACCAGGGGCAGCCTCCACCAGGCCCCCACTCATGTCTTCCACCACCCCCATCCCACAGCCACCAGGGGCAGCCTCCACCAGGCCCCCACTCATGTCTCCCACCCCCCCCCCACCCCCCAGCAGTGCAGGGGCAGCCTCCACCAGCTCCCCACTCATGTCTCCCACCACCCCCACCACCCTGCCACCAGGGGCAGCCTCCACCAGGCCCCCACTCATGTCTCCCACCACTCCCACCCCTCAGCAGTGCAGGGGCAGCCACCACCAGGCCCCCACTCATGTCTCCCACCACCCCCACCCCCCAGCAGTGCAGGGGCAGCCTCCACCAGGCCCCCACTCATGTCTCCCACCACCCCCACCCCCCAGCAGTGCAGGGGCAGCCTCCACCAGGCCCCCACTCATGTCCCCTATTACCCCCACCCCGCAGCAGTGGAGGGGCAGCCTCCACCAGGCCCCCACTCATGTCTCCCACCACCCCCACCCCCCAGCAGTGCAGGGGCAGCCTCCACCAGGCCCCCACTAATGTCCAACTCATGTCTCCCACCACCCTCACCCCCCAGCCACCAGGGGCAGCCTCCACCAAGCCCCCACTCATGTCTCCCACCACCCCCACCCCCAGCAGTGCAGGGGCAGCCTCCACCAGGCCCCCACTAATGTCTCCCACCACCCACACCCCCCAGCAGTGCAGGGGCAGCCTCCACCAGGCCCCCACTCATGTCTACCACCACCCCTACACCCCAGCCACCAGGGGCAGCCTCCACCAGGCCCCCACTCATGTCTCCCACCACCCCCACCCCCCAGCCACCAGGGGCAGCCTCCACCAGGCCCCCACTCATGTCTCCCACCACCCCCACCCCCCAGCAGTGCAGGGGCAGCCTCCACCAGGCCCCCACTCATGTCTCCCACCACCCCCATCCCCCAGCAGTGCAGGGGCAGCCTCCACCAGGCCCCCACTCATGTCCCCTATTACCCCCACCCCCCAGCAGTGGAGGGGCAGCCTCCACCAGGCCCCCACTCATGTCTCCCACCACCCCCACCCCCCAGCAGTGCAGGGGCAGCCTCCACCAGGCCCCCACTCATGTCTACCACCACCCCCACCCCCCAGCCACCAGGGGCAGCCTCCACCAGGCCCCCACTCATGTCTCACACCACCCCCACCCCCCAGCAGTGCAGGGGCAGCCTCCACCAGGCCCCCACTCATGTCTACCACCACCCCCACCCCCCAGCCACCAGGGGCAGCCTCCACCAGGCCCCCACTCATGTCTCCCACCACCCCCACCCCCCAGCAGTGCAGGGGCAGCCTCCACCAGGCCCCCACTCATGTCTACCACCACCCCCACCCCCCAGCCACCAGGGGCAGCCTCCACCAGGCCCCCACTCATGTCTACCACCACCCGAACCCCCCAGCCACCAGGGGCAACCTCCACCAGGTCCCCAATCATGTCCCCTATTACCCCCACCCTCCAGCAGTGCAGGGGCAGCCTCCACCAGGCCCCCACCCATGTCCACCACAACCCCCACCCCCCAGCCACCAGGGGCAGCCTCCACCAGGCCCCCACTCATGTCTCCGCCCCCCCCACCCCCCAGCAGTGCAGGGGCAGCCTCCACCAGGCCCCCACTCATCTCTCCCACAACCCCCTACCCCCGAGCAGTCAGGGGCACCCTCCACCAGGTCCCCACTCATGTCTCCCACCACCCCCACCCCCCAGCAGTGCAGGGGCAGCCTCCACCAGGCCCCCACCCATGTCTACCACCACCCCCCAGCCACCAGGGGCAGCCTCCACCATGCCCCCACTCATGTCCAACTCATGTCTCCCACCACCCTCACGCCCCAGACACCATGGGCTGCCTCCACCAAGCCCCCACTCATGTCTCCCACCACCCCCACCCCCCAGCAGTGCAGGGGCAGCCTCCACCAGGCCCCCACTCATGTCCCCTATTACCCCCACCCCCCAGCAGTGGAGGGGCAGCCTCCACCAGGCCCCCACTCATGTCTCCCACCACCCCCACCCCCCAGCAGTGCAGGGGCAGCCTCCACCAGGCCCCCACTAATGTCCAACTCATGTCTCCCACCACCCTCACCCCCCAGCCACCAGGGGCAGCCTCCACCAAGCCCCCACTCATGTCTCCCACTACCCCCACCCCCAGCAGTGCAGGGGCAGCCTCCACCAGGCCCCCACTCATGTCTCCCACCACCCCCACCCCCCAGCCACCAGGGGCAGCCTCCACCAAGCCCCCACTCATGTCTCCCACCACCCCCACCCCCCAGCAGTGCAGGGGCAGCCTCCACCAGGCCCCCACTAATGTCTCCCACCACCCACACCCCCCAGCAGTGCAGGGGCAGCCTCCACCAGGCCCCCACTCATGTCTACCACCACCCCTACACCCCAGCCACCAGGGGCAGCCTCCACCAGGCCCCCACTCATGTCTCCCACCACCCCCACCCCCCAGCCACCAGGGGCAGCCTCCACCAGGCCCCCACTCATGTCTCCCACCACCCCCACCCCCCAACAGTGCAGGGGCAGCCTCCACCAGGCCCCCACTCATGTCTCCCACCACCCCCATCCCCCAGCAGTGCAGGGGCAGCCTCCACCAGGCCCACACTCATGTCCCCTATTACCCCCACCCCCCAGCAGTGGAGGGGTAGCCTCCACCAGGCCCCCACTCATGTCTCCCACCACCCCCACCCCCCAGCAGTGCAGGGGCAGCCTCCACCAGGCCCCCACTCATGTCTACCACCACCCCCACCCCCCAGCCACCAGGGGCAGCCTCCACCAGGCCCCCACTCATGTCTCCCACCACCCCCACCCCCCAGCAGTGCAGTGGCAGCCTCCACCAGGCCCCCACTCATGTCTCCCACCACCCCCACCCCCCAGCCACCAGGGGCAGCCTCCACCAGGCCCCCACTCATGTCTACCACCACCCCAACCCCCCAGCCACCAGGGGCAGCCTCCACCAGGTCCCCACTCATGTCCCCTATTACCCCCACCCTCCAGCAGTGCAGGGGCAGCCTCCACCAGGCCCCCACCCATGTCTACCACAACCCCCACCCCCCAGCCACCAGGGGCAGCCTCCACCAGGCCCCCACTCATGTCTCCGCCCCCCCACCCCCCAGCAGTGCAGGGGCAGCCTCCACCAGGCCCCCACTCATGTCTCCCACCACCCCCTACCCCCGAGCAGTCAGGGGCACCCTCCACCAGGTCCCCACTCATGTCTCCCACCACCCCCACCCCCCAGCAGTGCAGGGGCAGCCTCCACCAGGCCCCCACCCATGTCTACCACCACCCCCCAGCCACCAGGGGCAGCCTCCACCATGCCCCCACTCATGTCCAACTCATGTCTCCCACCACCCTCACGCCCCAGCCACCATGGGCTGCCTCCACCAAGCCCCCACTCATGTCTCCCACCACCTCCACCCCCGAGCCACCAGGGGCACCCTCCACCAGGCCTCCACTCATGTCCAACTCATGTCTCCCACCACCCTCACCCCCCAGCCACCAGGGGCAGCCTCCACCAGGCCCCCACTCATGTCTCCCACCACCCCCAACCCCCAGCAGTGCAGGGGCAGCCTCCAACAGGCCCCCACTCATGTCTCCCACCACCCCCACCCCCAGCAGTGCATGGACAGCCTCCACCAGGCCCCCACCCATGTCCACCACCACCCCCACCCCCCAGCTACCAGGGGCAGCCTCCACCAGGCGCCCACTCATGTCCAACTAATGTCTCCCACCACCCTCACCCCCCAGTCACCAGGGGCAGCCTCCACCAAGCCCCCACTCATGTCTCCCACCACCCCACCCCCCAGCCACCAGGGGCACCCTCCACCAGGCCCCCACTCATGTCCAACTCATGTCTCCCACCACCCTCACCCCCCAGACACCAGGGGCAGCCTCCACCAAGCCCGCAATAATGTCTCCCACCACCCCCACCCCCCAGCAGTGCAGGGGCAGCCACCACCAGGCCCCCACCCATGTCTACCACCACCCCCACCCCCCAGCCACCAGGGGCAGCCTACACCAGGCCCCCACTCATGTCCAACTCATGTCTCCCACCACCCTCACCCCACAGCCACCAGGGGCAGCCTCCACCAAGCCCCCACTCATGTCTCCCACCACCCCACCCCCCAGCAGAGCAGGGGCAGCCTCCACCAGGCCCCCACCCATGTATACCACCGCCCCCACCCCCCAGCCACCAGGGGCAGCCTCCACCAGGCCCCCACTCATGTCCCCTATTACCTCCACCCCCCAGCAGTGCAGGGGCAGCCTCCACCAGGAACCCACCCATGTCTACCACCACCCTCACCCCCCAGCCACCAGGGGCAGCCTCCACCAGGCCCCCACTCATGTCTCCCACCACCCCCACCCCCCAGCAGTGCAGAGGCAGCCTCCACCAGGCCCCCACTCATGTCTCCCACCACCCCTACCCCCCAGCAGTCAGGGGCACCCTCCACCAGGCCCCCACTCATGTCTCCCACCACCCCCACCCCCCACCAGTGCAGGGGCAGCCTCCACCAGGCCCCCACCCATGTCTACCACCACCCCACCCCCCAGCCACCAGGGGCAGCCTCCACCAAGCCCCCACTCATGTCCAACTCATGTCTCCAACCACCCTCACCCCCCAGCCACCAGGGGCAGCCTCCACCAAGCCCCCACTCATGTCTCTCACCACCCCCACGCCCCAGCCACCAGGGGCACCATCCACCAGGCCCCCACTCATGTCCAACTCATGTCTCCCACCACCCTCACCCCCCAGACACCAGGGGCAGCCTCCACCAAGCCCCCACTCATGTCTCCCACCACCCCCACCCCCAGCAGTGCAGGAGCAGCCTCCACCAGGCCCCCACTCATGTCTCCCACCCCGCACCCCCCAGCAGTGCAGGGGCAGCCTCCACCAGGCCCCCACTCCTGTCTCCCACCACCCCCACCCCCCAGCAGTGCAGGGGCAGCCTCCACCAGGCCCCCACTCATGTCTCCCACCACCCCCACCCCCCAGCAGTGCAGGGGCAGCCTCCACCAGGCCCCCACCCATGTCTACCACCACCCCCACCCCCCAGCCACCAGGGGCAGCCTCCACCAGGCCCCGACTCATGTCCAACTCATGTCTCCCACCACCCTTACCCCCCAGCCACCAGGGGCAGCCTCCACCAAGCCCCACTCATGTCTCCCACCACCCCCACCCCCCAGCCACCAGGGGCACCCTCCACCAGGCCCCCACTCATGTCCAACTCATGTCTCCCACCACCCTCACCCCCCAGACACCAGGGGCAGCCTCCACCAAGTCCGCAATAATGTCTCCCACCACCCCCACCCCCCAGCAGTGCAGGGGCAGCCACCACCAGGCCCCCACCCATGTCTACCACCACCCCCACCCCCCAGCCACCAGGGGCAGCCTACACCAGGCCCCCACTCATGTCCAACTCATGTCTCCCACCACCCTCACCCCACAGCCACCAGGGGCAGCCTCCACCAAGCCCCCACTCATGTCTCCCACCACCCCACCCCCCAGCAGAGCAGGGGCAGCCTCCACCAGGCCCCCACCCATGTATACCACCGCCCCCACCCCCCAGCCACCAGGGGCAGCCTCCACCAGGCCCCCACTCATGTCCCCTATTACCTCCACCCCCCAGCAGTGCAGGGGCAGCCTCCACCAGGACCCCACCCATGTCTACCACCACCCTCACCCCCCAGCCACCAGGGGCAGCCTCCACCAGGCCCCCACTCATGTCTCCCACCACCCCCACCCCCCAGCAGTGCAGAGGCAGCCTCCACCAGGCCCCCACTCATGTCTCCCACCACCCCTACCCCCCAGCAGTCAGGGGCACCCTCCACCAGGCCCCCACTCATGTCTCCCACCACCCCCACCCCCCACCAGTGCAGGGGCAGCCTCCACCAGGCCCCCACCCATGTCTACCACCACCCCACCCCCCAGCCACCAGGGGCAGCCTCCACCAAGCCCCCACTCATGTCCAACTCATGTCTCCAACCACCCTCACCCCCCAGCCACCAGGGGCAGCCTCCACCAAGCCCCCACTCATGTCTCTCACCACCCCCACGCCCCAGCCACCAGGGGCACCATCCACCAGGCCCCCACTCATGTCCAACTCATGTCTCCCACCACCCTCACCCCCCAGACACCAGGGGCAGCCTCCACCAAGCCCCCACTCATGTCTCCCACCACCCCCACCCCCAGCAGTGCAGGAGCAGCCTCCACCAGGCCCCCACTCATGTCTCCCACCCCGCACCCCCCAGCAGTGCAGGGGCAGCCTCCACCAGGCCCCCACTCCTGTCTCCCACCACCCCCACCCCCCAGCAGTGCAGGGGCAGCCTCCACCAGGCCCCCACTCATGTCTCCCACCACCCCCACCCCCCAGCAGTGCAGGGGCAGCCTCCACCAGGCCCCCACCCATGTCTACCACCACCCCCACCCCCCAGCCACCAGGGGCAGCCTCCACCAGGCCCCGACTCATGTCCAACTCATGTCTCCCACCACCCTTACCCCCCAGCCACCAGGGGCAGCCTCCACCAAGCCCCACTCATGTCTCCCACCACCCCCACCCCCCAGCCACCAGGGGCACCCTCCACCAGGCCCCCACTCATGTCCAACTCATGTCTCCCACCACCCTCACCCCCCAGCCACCAGGGGCAGCCTCCACCAAGCCCCCACTCATGTCTCCCACCACCCCCACCCCCCAGCAGTGCAGGGGCAGCCTCCACCAGGCCCCCACCCATGTCTACCACCACCCCCACCCCCCAGCCACCAGGGGCAGCCTCCACCAGGCCCCCACTCATGTCCAACTCATGTCTCCCACCACCCTCACCCCCCAGCCACCAGGGGCAGCCTCCACCAAGCCCCCACTCATGTCTCCCACCACCCCCACCCCCCAGCCACCAGGGGCACCCTCCACCAGGCCCCCACTCATGTCCAACTCATGTATCCCACCACCCCCACACCCCAGCAGTGCAGGGGCAGCCCCCACCAGGCCCCCCCTCATGTCTACCACCACCCCCACCCCCCAGCCACCAGGGGCAGCCTCCACCAGGCCCCCACTCATGTCTCCCACCACCCCCACCCCCCAGCAGTGCAGGGGCAGCCTCCACCAGGCCCCCACTCATGTCACCCACCACCCCCTACCCCCCAGCAGTGCAGGGGCAGCCTCCACCAGCCCCCACTCATGTCCAACTCATGTCTCCCACCACCCCCACCCCCCAGCCGTGCGATTTGCCTGGGTACGTGTACTTCGGGGTGCGCGGGAAGTTCCACACGCGATTAGCTTGGGTACGTGTACTTCGGGGTGCGCGTGAACTTCCACATGCGATTTGCCTGGGTACGTGTACTATGGGGTGCGCGGGAAGTTCCACACGCGATTAGCCTGGGTACATCTACTTCGGGGTGCGCGGGAAGTCCCACACGAGATTGCCATGGGTACGTGTACTTCGGGGTGCGCGTGAACTTCCACACGCGATTGGGCCTGTGAGAGTGGGTTACATGTATTCCAGGGGTGGGTGGGAATATTTACCCGCGACTGTGCCTGTGAGAGCGTGCTACGTGTATTCCTGGGGTGGGCGGGAAGATTCACACGTTCGCCTACAACGTGCCGAAAAATGGTCCAATCCTGAGACACGTACGCCAGCATGAAGCAGGCGTACGTCGACCCGCGCAGCATAAAAGTGTGCGCAAACAACAAACAAGCTCATACGCCAGGATGAATATACCATTCCTAGCAGCAGTGGCCGTGGGTTACCAAAGGAGGAGGAGGATAGTGAGGGCCCGAATTTCTACTCCCAGAACCAGCCTTTTTGGGATGCCTGATGACCAGGTGTATGGGAGGTACAGGTTTCCCCCACACATAATACTGGACCTGGTCAGTGAGTGGGAGGATGACCTCACATCACCCACTCTGTGCTCTCAAGCACTCAGCCCCCTGGAGAAGGTCCTCAATGTACTGCACTTCTTGGCCACAGGATCATTTCAGCGGACAAGTGCCATAGTGGGTGGAGTGTCACAGGCCACGCAGTCACGCTGCCTACACCAGGTCTTGAACATCATCACTGCACGCCCATCAGTCCGTAGGCACATATACCTGCCCAGGACACCTGCAGAAAGGCCGGCTGCCACCCTCGATTTCTACGGTGTGGCACAATTCCCAAAACTGCTAGGTGCCATTGACTGCACCCATGTGGCACTACATCCCCCCAGGGCATCTGAGCACATCTATAGGAACCGCAAGCACTGGCATTCCATCAACGTGCAGGTAGTATGTAATGCTAAGGGAATCATCACCTCAGTATATGCCAACTATCCAGGGTCCACCCACGACAGCTTCATTTACCGAATGTCTACCCTAAGCCGGGTCCTAGAAGCTGGGCGGCATGGCGATACATGGCTGCTTGGTGAGTATGAATGCCACTGCACATGCATGCATGTCTGATGCAGAGTTATGTCACTACCCCACTAATGATACCCATCACCTCCTCACCAGGGGACAGTGCCTACCCTCTGAGCACCCACATGATGTTGCCAATTCGGAACCCCATCACGCCTCCAGAGGTAAGATACAACACAGCCCATATTGCAACCCGGGGCATAGTGGAGCGCACATTCGGAGTGCTCAAGTTACGCTTTCGCTCCCTTGACCGTTCTGGCGGGCAGCTGTTATATGCGCCCCCAGTAGTGTGCAGGATCGTAGTGGCAGCATGTGTCCTGCACAATGCTGCAACACGCTGGGGCCTGGCCGTGGACATGGTGGTGCCCCCACATCCCCAACCACATGCACGCCCGCTGCGCATGGGAGGGGAGAGGGCACGGGGTGAGGCAGCCCGTATGCAGCTGGTGGCTAATTACTTCACATAGAAATCACACCACTGTGGAGTGCACACAGGCCTGGCACATACCATCTGATAAGCAATGATGACTCGACCTGACAATTAAGATGAACAAAGGGACTGTCAACTGTCAGAACCATAGCAGCCTGAGATTGTTCATGTGGAAGTGTCACAATGTGTGCATCCCTACATACACAAACACCACCATTGCAGTGTCATGAAAAGACACTTCCATGCTGCAGAAATGAATACCCACTTGCAAAATACTACATGAAAACAGTGCCATGTCACCCACCCCCTCCCCGGCACGGCCACACAACACACCATGGCATGTCATGCAATGTGAGAGGAAAGAAATGAATCCCCACAACATGCCCCAAGTGTCAGCAGCTACAGTGTCCCTAATGGAAACATGTCCACAAATGAAATGCTCACAGTAATGCAGGACCTACAACCCACTTTACCAAATACTTACCAAGAATACCAATCACCTACACAACCTCCAACCTACCTTAAACATGACATTACAGACTTAAAAATTAGCTAGCCTCACCACCTGATGATGACAGCCCTCCGAACACTTCCAAGTATACAGTGTTAGCGCCAAGCAAGAGTGTAGGTGCACTGCTTACAACATGGACTCCAGTTCCAAGGTGGGCCGCATTGTGAAGACATGAGGAATGGACCTGCAAATATGGAGGATGAGATGGATGCAGAGGCACATATCAATACACCACGCAGTGTACAATACAACAACAATATGCACTATGAATGTATACACAGTATTGACTACAGACTGCCCACACAGCTCATGGGAGTCCAATGTCACCATGTACGTCAATGTCACTTGGGCACACCCTTTGCAAGCCCATGGAAAGGGAAGCAGAAGGGGTGTGTGTGACAAAAACCCAAGCATCTGAACCAAATCCATGACAAGCCTGCATGTGCCCAGCCACAATGCAGCGTATGCCCACAGGAGCCACACAAGGCAACACACTGTCCCCAAAAAAAAAAAAAAAATCAAAAATGGCCATTAATGGGCCCGGGGGGGTTGGGGATGGGCTCATGGCCTACACGGCTACCCTATTGTGGGAGTATCACTGCTGTCGCTATCCTCACCCTCTGCAGCTGCATCCGGAGGTGGTGGCACTATGGGAGGCAGCCCACGCAAAGCCCTTGTCTGTTCCTCCATGGCTGCAAGCATGTGGGTGTGGTAGGTCCCGTTCTGGAGGATAAGTGTGCGGAGGTCCCCATGCAACAACTCACGGGATGCCCGGACCGCCGCCCTAGTTGCCTGCATCTCAGCTGAGAGCGTGCGGGTGAGACGCTCCAGCTGCTGTTCTGTCCTTCGGTTTGTTGAAGCCTCAAGCTCAACAAGAGTCGTCCTGAGGTGAAGGAGTTCCAGCCTCAGGGCTTCCCTGTGGCCCTGGGACTCTATGGAGATGGCTTCCTGCAGAGTCGCCAGTGCCGCCCGCCTGTCCCTGTCGGACGCCAACATGTCCTCCCTGTGTGACTGGCAGATGGAGTCGATTGCCTGCTGTAGTCGCTCCATCAGCCTTTCGGGGGGGACAATGGAAGTGGCCACCCTATCCATGGCCTGAGCCATCATCTCTGATGATGCTGCCTGTTGGGTTGCCATACCGTAAATGGCGGGCACCACACCTGTCCGGGGCAAGGCGAACTGCGCCTTACTGTTCCGGCACTGCCTGAGGCTGCAGGAATGCATTCCCCCTCTGATCTGCTGGCCCAGGAACAGGATCAGATGTCGCGGAGTGTGACCCTGCATCCGTAACCACCAAAGGCGTACCTGCCAACACTGACATCCCCATTGAGGGTTCTAACCCTGGTGCAGGTGGGTCGGACAGAACAGAATCCCTCCCAGGAACACTCACCTGCGACGGCACGTAGGTCTTATCATCCGAATCAACACCTGAGTACAGCTCGGGGGAGGTGCAGCCAGAGACACCCCTTGAGAGCACGACCTGCAGCAGTTGTGGGTTCTCACCCACCACCACACCACGTCCCTCACTGGTGGCCGGTCGGCCCTCAGACCCCTCCTGGGTCTGCACCATCTCCACAACCCCAGCAGTATCAGGTGCGTCTTCCCCTGCAAAGACATAAAAGAAAACAAATGGAAACAGGCATTAGCACTATGGCACACAATGAGGGCTGAGAGGCTACAGAAACAGTACTTGATTGACACATGTCCCACATGACTAAAACACTCCCATGCATGCACCGTCACTGCGTGTGATGGGGAGGCAGATGGCACACATTGATGACACCAAGATGGAAGATGAACACATTTGCTGCATGCTGCCTAGCAGTGGCATCACACATTGGCCAGTGATTGGCAGGTCAAATACACATGCCATCACACAGATGGCATGTACCCTAACCATGAAGTGAAGAGGGAGAGGAGGTCACCAATTGTTCATTCAGTCCAGTTTGTTCATATGATTGATTATTTTCATTGTAATGGTTCAAATGTTTAACATGCAGCTGCCAGTCAAAAATGGTCCTATAGCACAGGGACATGTCCAAACTAATCATGTCCACGAAACTGAGCCAGTCCACTGTACCATAGCCATGTCAGACATGTGACAATAGGACTGAGAAATCCCGAGTAAAAGTGGTGGTATGCAAACAATCTGCCTGAATAAACAGAGGTAAATAAGCAACAGTGTAGTGGCAAGATGACACTCCAAGGGCAACTGGCGTGGTGTTGAGCTGGATGTCTAATGTTGGCCGAAGGGATGCCGCTATACCCAAATGCTGTTGCCAAGAATGTTTAGGAAGAGGCACATGGGTGAGCCGAACCACTCAGGCACACACACCCTCCCCTGGCACCCAAACAGAAGCCCTCCCACACACACCATGCACATGGATGACACACACATGCATGTGCACTCACCGGACAATGCCTCGTAATCTGCCACTTCTCCCACGCCTTGGATCTGTTCCTCCGTGACGTAGGTCCCAGCAACCTGCTCATGTGGAGTGAGTTCTATGTCGTCTGCTGGAGACCCACCTCCAGTCACTAGAGTTGCGGCATGACTTGAGGCCAGTTTATTCTTAGCCCTGCGCTTCAGGTCTTTCCAGCGCTTGTAGCATTCATTAGCTGTGCGCCTCACGATTCCAAGGGCACTTATGATGTCCGCAATGGTCTGCCAGTGTGCCTGATGTTGTGCAGGTGTGGTCTTGGATCCTGCAACAATCACCATTTTGCGGTCATGTGCGGACACATACTCTACAAGTGCATTCAGTTCGGCCTCATTTAAGCTGGGCTTCCTTGACGGGCCGGACTGTGTAGCCGTGTCTGGGGCATCAGCCTCTACTGGACGAGCACTCTTCCTCTTCCGCTTGGAAGGTGGTGGGGATCCGGAGTGTCCTGCACCGCTCTGGAAACTAGGGGCAGGAGCGTGGGATTGCACACTCAGCATGGGAGTTGGTGCAGGCATTATCTCAAGTGTGATGGTGTCAGGGGGAATGTCAGCATGATGGACTTGGACCAACACTGTCCTGGATGGGTTTGTGAGAGGTGGGGTGGATGGAGCCGCAGCTGCCCCTGCAGCCTCCCCAGCCTACCTACGCGGGGCAGCAGATAACCTAGCTGCCCCTGATCCACGTGGCCTGATGACACCAACGTTCACCGGCGCACGTGGCCTAGACCTGCTGACCTGGAAGTCAGCCATGGAGTCACCCTGTGCCAGGTCTGGTTCCACACTGGGCTGGTCCAACAAGGGCTGAGCATGGATGGTGTCAGCCACGGTAACCTCAACCGGGGCGGGGGCATGGGTGTCCCTGACTACTCCTCCACACATGGGGGGCTAGGGGCACCCTGCAAGTCACGGCCACGTCCCCTACCGGATCCACCACGGCCACCACTTGGGGCTCGGTCACCTTTGCCACCCTTACGGCTTGTTCGCCTCCCAGCCATGGCACTGATGTTATTGTGCGTATGGGAGTCGATGTGAACTATTATCCTGGGCAATTGGGGGTCAAAGGGGTTGGGTACCAGATGGTAATCGTACCCTAGTGCTCTAGCAAGGCTGTATGTCACCCCTGGGGAAAGATGACGGGTCACGCAACGCACAGGCACCCCAAAAAAGCGACGTAAGGTGCACGCAACCCCTCCTAGACCACGTGCGTGGAAAAATAAACCTGCACTACGCTGTGGCCCCCAGGAACACAAGAATGAACCTATGCGTGTCACAGGGGTACGCAACACACGGGGCAAGCACAGATGTTAAATACGTGCACGACTCACCGTCCGCCAGGAACAAAAGCGTGAAAAATATGCGCGTGTGCGCGTTGGCAACACCCCCGCCAAAAGAAGAATTGTACGCTGTCTGAGGAGACAGGACAACAGTAGAAGGGAACGCTGTTTGAGGAAACAGGCCCAGGAAAAAGAGGAAAAGAGAAAAAGCTGTCAGAGGTCACAGGGAGTACGAACTGGAAACGCTGTGAAGTAAATCGCGTGTGAACCGACAAGAAGTACAGATTTCACCCACTCGCTCTCCACGAAAAGCACGTACAAGGAAATGGCGTTCTACACGTACCTTTTATACACACGTCCCAGACGCGCGTACGCAATCAGGCCATTTCCCCCAATTACGCGCTTTGACACTCGGACGTGTATCTCTTCATTTTTACACGCGCCATTCTCTACGGCCATGCGCATGACATCACAGCTGCGCATGGTGGCCTTTGGGCCAATGAAATCGCATATGCGAGCACACGTGGTAAAACTGCACGTCCGAGTGTCATCGCGTGTAATCGGAGGGAAGTGAGCGTACATGCGATTGGCCTGGGTATGTGTATTTCTGGGGTGCGCAGGAAATTCCACACGCGATTGGTGGAAATCCATGTGTGCTCTGTCATCACGTGTAATGAGGGAAACACCCGCGCGCCTCACGTCACAGACGCGCTCATGCGCTAAGGGCCTTTGGTCCAATGAAATCGCACATGCGTGCTGACGTGCATACGCGCTAAGGGCCTTTCCTCGATTTACACGCAGACGTGCAGGATTTTCACGTGCCAAATCACTCCGTATCAAGCTGGCCACGCGTAAGCACACGGAAGACCACGCTCCTGCCCAAAAGGCCGAATTACTGCCCCCCAGAGCCCTGAGCAGCCTCCCACGAGCCATCTGCTGCTGCCTGTCTGCCTGCCTGCCTGCTACCACGGTGCCCTGCCATTTGGTGCCTGCACATCAGCCATCTGCAGGGGTCCATTTGCTGAGTCCACCCCAGCTGGAACAGAAGACTCCCGACTGGGATACCATCGCTCCACAGCCCAGCCCCAGGACCCAGTTGCCCACCCAAACCTGCCTCTGGGGTTGCCATGTCGGGCATTGCAACATCTGGCACCACTGGCAACCCCCAGCCAGAGAGGCAGAGGGGCACCAGCTTCACTGCCACCGAAGTTGGTGTCCTGGTGGAGCAAGTCCTGGGGCAGTATGATGCCCTCTTCGGAAGTAAGCGCGCCAACAAGGAAGGACGGACTCGGATCTGGACGGACATCGTGACTGCCATCAACGCGGAGTGGGTGGCAGTCCGCGACTACCAACATGTCAAGAAGCGCTGGGATGACTGCAGGTCCAGGACCCTCTTAAAGGCCCGGCGCCTCGTGGAGGGGGGCTGGGGCCGCATGAGTACCATCCAGATGAGGGTCCTGGAACGTGTAGGCCCAGCGCTCCACGCCCAGATCCTTGAGAGGCAGACCCGTCTGGAGTTGAGCGGTAAGTGGCCAAGCATTGCTGTGTGAGACAGGGCATGTCGCAGTGTGCTGGTTGTCTGATACTTGCCTGTATGTGTGACATAGGCCATGTATGCATGTGTGTGTGCAGGGACGTCATGCATGTGAGACCAGTAATGTGTGAACCACATGGTTGGTGCATGTGTTGAAATGCAACATGGGTTGCCCTATGCGGAATGGCCACATGAAAGCATGCCAGTCTCTGTTCCTGGACATGGGTGAGGGATTGGTGCTGATGCCATGTACATGTAAGCTGTCCATGTCTGTGTGTCTGACCTGCGTGTCTGTGACTTGTGAATGCCAGGGATGCATGACACATGTCTGTCGCAATGTTCAGGTTCACTGATGCAGCCTAGTCATCCTTGTATCCACTGTGTCTGTGGTGTACGAGGCCAGATGGATGAAACTAGGGTGAAGTGTGTGCATGTGATAGGCATGGCACATGATGCATGTGAGTTCCAAAACAACAGTGTATGTTTCAAGAATCACTTGGAAGTGTATGCTAATGTCCATAGCATGCGCCATGCCTGTTACCGCATGTGTTTTACCTGTACTGAGCCATGTGTTGTGGAGGGACATGATGGAAGTGATCTTTGACAGTGCCACTCATCTGCTATTGCTTCCTGTCTAGGGGACCATTGTACAGTACCCTGATGCTTGTGTTCTATGTCTCCCTCTACACAGCGCCACGTGAAGAAGAGGGCGGAGACGGCTCTGTGGAGCAAAGCGGCGGGGATGCCCCCACGGCTGCAGCGGAAGGGGTGGGTGAGCCCCCACAGGGGCTTGCAATGGCGGAAGACGGGGTGGAGCTATCCAGGTTGGTGGTTTCCACAGAGGAGGAGGAGGCCGCTACTGAGGCGCACATGGGGCCTGGTGGGGGCATCCCTGCTGGTGCAAGTGTTGCAGTCCAGGGGCAGGGGCAGGAGGCAGCACAGGTCGCCGTGGAGGTGCCTGTGCATGTCACTGGCCCTGACACTGTGACTGCACCACCATGCACCAGCAGGGATGCCCCATCCCAGGCCCGTCCGCAGGTAGGGGGGATGACCAAGTCATCTAACTCCCCTCCACCTGCGTACGAGGGGACCCCTGGCCATATGGAGAAGGTCCTGATTGGTGTCGCGTTGAGCACAGGTGCAATTCGTGATGAGGTGCGTGCTTCCCGGGAGGAGCATGCACGTCATCACGGAGAGCACCGTGCCGACGTGGCCCAGTTGGGAACGGCCATGGTCGAGGGTTTCCTACATATGTCGGCCAATCTGGCGACCCTCTCCTCCTCTGTGGAGACTATGCACCAGTCGTTCTCCATGCCGTCTTCCGGCCCAGATGCCACCAGGGCCCCCTGTGGACCTGCCCCGACCAATGCAGCCAGCTCAGTGGGGATCCCATCCCTGCCACAGTCGGGAGTCAGAGGTCCAGCAGGGGTGGACACACCAGCAACTGGACCCCAGCAGATGGAGGATGTGACGGCATCATCGGGCAGGGCACGTGCACGACGGCGTCGGTGGATACCATCAGCCTGGATGCCGTCGTGCTGGCACAGGCAGTTGTGTTGGAGGCAGCGGCAGGATCGGCGTGGGAGGCATCATGGCTCGGGGCCATCAACATCAGGGGTGCAGGCATCGGCCGGAGGGCAGGAGAACCCTGGAATGGAAGTGGCTTCCGTGTGGGAGCGGTTGGGCCACCAGATAGGTGCGGAGCGGCAGCGGGCAGAGGAGGAACGGCTCACAATGGTCAGGGCGGAGAACTCCATGCGGAGGGCGCTGAGGCGGGCTGAGTGCCTCGAGGGTCTTTGCAGGGAGTTGGAGCTGGACACTGCTTTATTCCTGCGAGACCTCGGGGCCAGGGAACATGCCGGCCTCCAAGCCATTGAACAGGAGTTCGATGATGCCCTGGCCCATGACAACATCCAGTGAGCCGTTGGACTAGCCCGCTGCCCATGTAAATAGTTATGTAGTTAGTGTTAGGTTTCCTTTGTTTTTGCATTTTCTTTGGACCTTTTGGACAATAGGCCACATTTTTGTATATAGTTATTTTTTATTAGGTAGTGTTGTTAGATAGGTTTCATTTCTTTTGTTGGGATCATGGACCCTGGCTTGTTCACCTGTACATAGTTCACTGTTGGATTTTCTTTTCTTTTTACTATTTACCCATGGAGCAATGGCTTTCAATTCTAATTTCCCATTGGATTTTCTTTTCTGGACTGTGACTTTGGACACCATTCCTTTGGATTCTGATTTTTGGTTTTGCATTTTTTCATGGACATGCTTCTTTTTACTTTTTTTACATTCCCATTTTTGATTCAATTCATGTTTTCTTTAATACATATTTTTTGATCAAACTTCAATGTGTAGTATCATCTCATTGGTTTCATGCATATCATGATATGGGTTTTGAGATTCACTGACACCCATTGGGTGTATGTGAGGGACATGTGTTCGTTTCCAAACTTGCAATTGCAGTTCTATCATGTTATTGCCATTTCTGAGTGGGTGGATGCAATACTCGGGTGGGTGTTTTGCATTTGGAGGCTGACCATAGGGACCGGGGATCTAGATTGTGATGACATGTTGGCTGGGGAACATGAGTTGGACATGAGTGGGGGCCTGCTGGCAGGTGCCCCACAGTGAATGGGGGTGAGGGTGCAGGGGAACATGAGTTGGACATGAGTGGGGGCCTGCTGGCAGGTGCCCCACGGTGCTGGGGGTTGGGGGTGCAGGGGAACATGAGTTGGACATGAGTGGGGGCCTGCTGGCAGGTGCCCCACGGTGCTGGGGGGTGGGGGTGCAGGGGAACATGAGTTGGACATGAGTGGGGGCCTGCTGGCAGGTGCACCACGGTGCTGGGGGGTGGGGGTGCAGGGGAACATGAGTTGGACATGAGTGGGGGCCTGCTGGCAGGTGCCCCACAGTGCTGGGGTGGGGGTGCAGGAGAACATGAGTTGGACATGAGTGGGGGCCTGCTGGCAGGGGCCCCACGGTGCTGGGGGGAGGGGGTACAGGGGAACATGAGTTGGACATGAGTGGGGGCCTGCTGGCAGGTGCCCCACAGTGCTGGGGGGTGGGGGTGCAGGGGAACATAAGTTGGACATGAGTGGGGGCCTCCTGGCAGGTGCCCCACAGTGCTGGGGGGTGGGGGTGCAGGGGAACATGAGTGGGGGCCTGGTGGAGGCTGCCCCTGCACTGCTGGGGGGTGGGGGTGGTGGGAGACATGAGTGGGGGCCTGGTGGAGGCTGCCCCTGGTGGCTGAGGGGTGGGGGTGGTGGGAGACATGAGTGGGGGCCTGGTGGAGGCTGCCCCTCCACTGCTGGGGGGGTGGGGGTGCAGGGGGACATGAGTGGGGGCCTGGTGGAGGCTGCCCCTGCACTGCTGGGGGGTGGGGGTGGTGGGAGACATGAGTGGGGGCCTGGTGGAATCTGCCCCTGGTGGCTGGGGGGTGGGGGTGGTGGTAGGCATGAGTGGGGGCCTGGTGGAGGGTGCCCCTGGTGGCTGGGGGGTGGGGGTGGTGGTAGACATGGGTGGGGGCCTGGTGGAGGCTGCCCCTGCACTGCTGGGGGGTGGGGGTGCAGGGGGACATGAGTGGGGGCCTGGTGGAGGCTGCCCCTGGTGGCTGGGGGCTGGGGGTGCAGGGGGACATGAGTGGGGGCCTGGTGGAGGCTGCCCCTGCACTGCTGGGGGGTGGGGGTGGTGGGAGACATGAGTGGGGGCCTGGTGGAATCTGCCCCTGGTGGCTGGGGGGTGGGGGTGGTGGTAGGCATGAGTGGGGGCCTGGTGGAGGGTGCCCCTGGTGGCTGGGGGGTGGGGGTGGTGGTAGACATGGGTGGGGGCCTGGTGGAGGCTGCCCCTGCACTGCTGGGGGGTGGGGGTGGTGGTAGACATGGGTGGGGGCCTGGTGGAGGCTGCCCCTGCACTGCTGGGGGCTGGGGGTGCAGGGGGACATGAGTGGGGGCCTGGTGGAGGCTGCCCCTGCACTGCTGGGGGGTGGGGGTGGTGGGAGACATGAGTGGGGGCCTGGTAGAGGCTGCCCCTGGTGGCTGGGGGGGTGGGGGTGGTGGGAGACATGAGTGGGGGCCTGGTGGAGGGTTCCCCTGACTGCTGGGGGGTAGGGGGTGGTGGGAGACATGGGTGGGGGCCTGGTGGAGGCTGCCCCTGCACTGCTGGGGGGTGGGGGTGGTGGGAGACATGAGTGGGGGCCTGGTGGAGGCTGCCCCTGCACTGCTGGGGGGGTGGGGGTGGTGGGAGACATTAGTGGGGGCCTGGTGGAGGCTGCCCCTGGTGGCTGGGGGGTGAGGGTGGTGGGAGACATGAGTTGGACATGAGTGGGGGCCTGGTGGAGGCTGCCCTGGTGGCTGGGGGGTGGGGGTGGTGGTAGACATGGGTGGTGGCCTGGTGGAGGCTGCCCCTGCACTGCTGGGGGGTGGGGTGGTGGGAGACATGAGTGGGGGCCTGGTGGAGGCTGCCCCTGCACTGCTGGGGGGTGGGGGTGGTGGGAGACATGAGTGGGGGCCTGGTGGAGGCTGCCCCTGCACTGCTGGGGGGTGGGGGTGGTGGGAGACATGAGTGGGGGCCTGGTGGAGGCTGCCCCTGGTGGCTGGGTGGTGGGGGTGGTGGTAGACTTGGGTGGGGGCCTGGTGGAGGCTGCCCCTGCACTGCTGGGGAGTGGGGGTGCAGGGGAACATGAGTGGGGGCCTGGTGGAGGCTGCCCCTGCACTGCTGGGGGTGGGGGTGGTGGGAGACATGAGTGGAGGCCTGGTGGAGGCTGCCCCTGGTGGCTGGGGGGTGGGGGTGGTGGTAGACATGAGTGGGGGCCTGATGGAGGGTGCCCCTGACTGCTGGGGGCTAGGGGGTGGTGGGAGACATGGGTGGGGGCCTGGTGGAGGCTGCCTCTGCACTGCTGGGGGGTGGGGGTGCAGGGGGACATGAGTGGGGGCCTGGTGGAGGCTGCCCCTGGTGGCTGGGGCGTGGGGGTGGTGGTAGACATTAGTTGGGGTCCTGGTGGAGGCTGCCCCTGGTGGCTGGGGGGTGGGGGTGGTGGTAGACATGGGTGGGGGTCTGGTGGAGGCTGCCCCTGCACTGCTGGGGGGTGGGGGTGCAGGGGGACATGAGTGGGGGCCTGGTGGAGGCTGCCCCTGCACTGCTGGGGGGTGGGGGTGGTGGGAGACATGAGTGGGGGCCTGGTGGAATCTGCCCCTGGTGGCTGGGGGGTGGGGGTGGTGGTAGACATGAGTGGGGGCCTGGTGGAGGGTGCCCCTGACTGCTGGGGGCTAGGGGGTGGTGGGAGACATGGGTGGGGGCCTGGTGGAGGCTGCCCCTGCACTGCTGGGGGGTGGGGGTGCAGGGGGACATGAGTGGGGGCCTGGTGGAGGCTGCCCCTGGTGGCTGGGGCGTGGGGGTGGTGGTAGACATTAGTTGGGGTCCTGGTGGAGGCTGCCCCTGGTGGCTGGGGGGTGGGGGTGGTGGTAGACATGGGTGGGGGTCTGGTGGAGGCTGCCCCTGCACTGCTGGGGGGTGGCGGTGCAGGGGGACATGAATGGGGGCCTGGTGGAGGCTGCCCCTGCACTGCTGGGGGGTGGGGGTGGTGGGAGACATGAGTGGGGGCCTGGTGGAGGCTGCCCCTGGTGGCTGGGGGGTGGGGGTGGTGGTAGACATGGGTGGGGGCCTGGTGGAGGCTGCCCCTGCACTGCTGGTGGGTGGGGGTGATGGGAGACATGCATTGTTGATCAGTAGTGCAAGGTGACTTTGGGTTGGCTGGGGGCATGCCCATGGTGGATGGGCTGCCTGCGGGACATGAGCAGGGGTGCAGGGTAGTCCCCCGTGGTGTGGGCTGCCTGCAGGGGCCATGGAGGTTGTAGAGCGAACACCTGGGACGACCCACACAGCCAATTCATGTGTAGTACTCCCCAGAACCCCTGAAATACACGTACCCTGCTGAAACCGCGTGTGGAACTTCCCGCGCACCCCTGAAATACACGTACCCTGCTCGCACAGGGCCAATCGCATGTGGAACTTCCCACACACCCCTGAAATACACGTACCCTGATGAAATCGCGTGTGGAACTTCCCGCGCACCCCTGAAATACACGTACCCTGCTGAAATCGCGTGTGGAACTTCCCGCACACCCCTGCAATACACGTACCCTGCTGAAATTGCGTGTGGAACTTCCCGCGCACCCCTGGAATACACGTACCCTGCTCGCACGGGGCCAATCGCATGTGGAACTTCCCGTGCACCCCTGAAATACACGTACCCTGATGGAATCGCGTGTGGAACTTCCCGCGCACCCCTGAAATACACGTACCCTGCTGAAATTGCGTGTGGAACTTCCCGCGCACTCCTGAAATACACGTACCCTACTCGCACAGGGCCAATCGCGTGTGGAACTTCCCGCGCACCCCTGAAATACACGTACCCTGCTGAAATTGCGTGTGGAACTTCCCACGCACCCCTGAAATACACGTACCCTGCTCGCAAGGGGCCAATCGCGTGTGGAACTTCCCGCGCACCCCTGAAATACACGTACCCTGCTGAAATTGCATGTGGAACTTCCCGCGCACCCCTGAAATACATGTACCCTGCTCGCACGGGGCCAATCGCGTGTGGAACTTCCCGCGCACCCCTGAAATACACGTACTCTGCTCTCACGGGGCCAATCGTGTGTGGAACTTCCCGCGCACCCCTGGAATACATGTACCCTGCTCGCACGGGGCCAATCGCGTGTGGAACTTCCCACGCACCCCTGAAATACACGTACCCTGCTCGCACGGGGCCAATCGCGTGTGGAAATTCCCGCGCACCACTGAAATACACGTACCCTGCTGAAATCGCGTGTGGAACTTCCCGCGCACCCCTGTAATACACGTACCCTGCTGGAATCGCGTGTGATACTTCCCGCGCACCCCTGAAATACACGTACCCTGCTGAAATCGCGTGTGGATTCACGCGCACCCCTGTAATACACGTACCCTGATGGAATCGCGTGTGATACTTCCCGCGCACCCCTGAAATACACGTACCCTGCTGGAATCGCGTGTGATACTTCCCGCGCACCCCTGAAATACACGTACCCTGCTGATTTTGCGTGTGATACTTCCCGCGCACCCCTGATGCACACGTACACAGGACAATCGCGTGTGGAACTTCCCGCGAACCACTGAAATACACGTTCCCCGCTTGGCGTTTGCTGTTTGCCAGCCCTGTGAATTGGTCCAGGGTTAGCGCAGCCCTTTGCGATTATTTGGGGATTTTGAAGGCTTTTCCTTGCGCAAGGGCGTTCTTGGGGGCGTAACTGGCGCTGCTGCAGGGTCGCTGTGCCACGCTGCGCCACGGCTGGTTTTGGATGCGAAAATCCATGAATACGCTGTGTGCGGAAATCGATTTTAGCGCACGCGGCTGGCGCAGACATTCGCACGGGCATGCTGTGCGCCAGTCGCGTGCGCCACTTTGGACGTTCTTGGGGGTGTAACTGGCGCTGCTGCAGGGTCGCTGCGCCACGCTGCGCCACGGCTGGTTTTGGATGCGAAAATCCATGAATACGCTGTGTGCGGAAATCGATTTTAGCGCACGCGGCTGGCGCAGACATTCGCACGGGCATGCTGTGCGCCAGTCGCGTGCGCCACTTTTGTGCGAATTTCGATGAATTACCCTGTAAGCTTGTCCGGGACTGAAGTATGTGTGATTTTTAGGTGGTTATCAAAACCTGATCTCGTTGCATGCGCTTAGAGAAAATGACCTAACTATGGTCCTGATTCACAGAGGCATTTTATAATGCTGCCATACCATAGGAAAACGCTCTGTGAATCAGTCCCTATGTGAGTTTCGACTGCAATTTTTTTCTCTGGTGCCTTTTCATTTTGTAGAGAAATAGTTGCCTTCTGGTAAATTTTTAGACTTGTAAACATCTGAAAAGTTGTTTCGGAAAACACACCTTTAGCGCCATCAATGAAAACAGGGCAGATTGACAAAATTTCAAACTCACATTTTGCTTTTTTACATCAATGACAGAACAATATGCAAGATACCGCTTCCTAGCTGCAAATGTTTTGCCTCATGCTGAGGAAAGAACACTGAAGATACGTAAGAGCAGGTGGGATTTAATTACTTGGATTTTTTCCAGTGAGGAGATCATTTAATGGTGGCAAACACACCTTCAAATACCACCATTCAGTTGGATCTAGTGAAATAAGGACCATTACATTGAATCCGGATTACTACCTTGTAATCTTGCACACAGCAAAGTGGTTAAATCTCCAGTGCTGGTCACGATCTCAATTAGTGATATGTAAAAAGTAAACTGTGAAAGTGGCTACCGTATCTGATTCAGATGTTGCACAATATTAATGGGCCTCATTACGACCCAGGCGGTAACCATGGCGCTAGTTGCGCCATGGTTGCCGCCGGTATTTTACCAACTCCGCCATGGTGAATGGCGGAATTACCACCCCATTCCAAGGTTGGCGGGGCGGTAATTCCCCATTCACCATTGGCCCTTCCCCATTCCCATTTTTGCCCCCATAGGGCTCAATGGGAATGGGGAAGGCGGTAATTATGGTACCGCAAATTGCGGTATCGTAATTACCTCGAAAGTCCATTTGCGAGTTGATTCCTTAACGGCTGGTAAAACCAGCCGTTAAGGTCGGGACCCGCAAAGGGACCTCGCAATTAGGCGGTAAGGGTTTAACGGCGCCGACACCTTTTACGGCGCCGTTAACCCCTTACCGCCTAGGTCGTAATGAGGCCCAATGACTTTTCCACACCACATAGCCACTCCAACAAAACATGTGAACTATACCTCTGAGGGTAGTCCCTCCTCCATTACTGTTCTTTTTCTATCATCTTACCCAGTTGTCTACAAGAGCGTAGCATGGTGTTGGAGCATGCACTTCTCCATGGCAATACAGCCAGTATGTGCATCCAAGCCACATCAGTTGATCCCTCCTTGACACCCCAAAGACATCCAGACCCACAATGCTGTCAACAGCACTTCCAAAAAGCAGCTGTGGGGTGGAAACATGGCCCTGATGTTGGCCAGTGCCAATGGTGCTGTCAGTGCTTTGGTATACCCAGAGGGCAGATGTGCTGGTAACACTCATAGGGTGGCGGGCAGAGGGCTTTTTTGCCATTGTGTCTGTTGAAAATGAGGTGCATCCTCCTGGGAGGAACATGCAGACACTCGCTCATTGCCTTAACCACTTCTGGAGTTTGCTGTGGAAGAGGGGGCCAGTGGTTGTTGATGTGTGCACAGTCAGTAACATGGCACCATAAATGTGGCAACCCATTGCCATAGTTCTTGATACAAAATGAGGTTTGCTATGCTTGTCTTTCTGCTTGCACAGGTTGCATTTTGATATGCATTCCGCCCCTTTAGAGTCTTTCCTTAAGCAAATCAAAGTACCTCCAGACCCATGACTAGGTGGCTCGTGTCACTGGTGGGGATATTCCCCGTCACACCTGAATCGTGACAGAAAGTTTCTGTACCAGCCACCCATTCCCCATTGCAAGGAAAGTCATAGGTGCAGTAACCCCCAACTCTTCCTCCACTTAAGGCATCTGCTGGGGAACATTATTTGGCTGCTCTACATGAAGCTTCTCAGTCTCCATCTCTTATGTGGCCTTCTCTGGCTCCCACACCTCTTCTCCACCCTCATCCTGCAAACTTATCACCCCATTCTCTCCAACCTCTATGTTGATTCATTCAGACACATCGGCCTTCATTCCGAGGCTGGCGCAAAGGGATGCCGGGCACCGTTAAGTACATCGGTGCCGGTAATCCCTTTGCGCCCTATTCCGAGGTCCTTTGCGGGTCCCGCTAAGGCCGCCTGGTTTTACCAGGCGGCTTTGGCGGGACCCGCAAAGGGTCCAGGGAGCAAATAACGGTACTCCAAATTGCGGTACCGTTATTTGCACCTTCCCCATTCCCATTGAGCCCTATAGGAGCTCAAATGGGAATGGGGAATGGGATTTTCAATGGGGACTTACCGTTCCCGCAAAGGTCCGACTAGACCGGTAAGTCCCCATTGAATTAGGGCCGACTCTGTGACGTTATTGGAGGCAGCCATGACGCTGTTAGCTGCCTCCAATCTCGGAATGAGGCCCATCCTCCTGGATGTCCTATAGTGTTTCTGCAGCTTCCACATCCTATTCTTGAATTGACATGAACGCTATGGCCTTCCGAGACACTGTGACAGTTGCTTAGACCACTTCTGGCAACATGCATTCCTGTATCATCATTGCCCTCCCTCTGGTGGCCCTCCTTCCCCCACCTCATCCAATAATTCCTGCTCTTCCTGTGGCATTAGCAAACCCTCATCTGTCTATCCTTCACCTCTTTAGCTTTCCCAAACCACTTTCCCAACTCAGGCAATGCATGAGGTGACTTTGAATGCCAATCAGTACAACTATCTCCACAACCACAACAGGATCTCTGTCCTAGTCCAAGACAAGGAAAACATCCTCATACTCGAAGAAAGAAACCCCTCTTCCTGATCCACCTCCCCACAAGTACAACACGTTCTTCTGCTTCATGATTTCAATTACTTTCTTTAGGGATTAAAATAACATTAAAAAAAGAAATACAATTCACCCGGGCAAACACATGAATTGAAAATTAAAACAAGACTTACACTCAATGGCAAGTGGTTTTCAAACACAGATACAAAAGAAGGTGACAACATTAAATGAAGGATTCTTTGATACACCCACAACCGTTTTCCCAAGCAAGTGCGACTAGAAAGGGAACCGTTATTTGTTTGTACGTAAAAGGCAAAGAGATTAGGAAACATTTGTAAGGGCAGGTCTCGTCATATGGGTAACTTTTAAAAGGGAAGCCAAGTAATATTAATCGAAGTAGCCAAGTGTGGCCTCGGTGGACAACCAGACAGACAATAAACATTAGAAATGGGAATCTTTGAGGTGTTATAGATTTTGGCGTGACGTGAAGGGGAAAAGAGAAAGAAGAAATGTGTTGAAATGAAAACAGGCACAAAATGGTTGGTGCAGAAGAGGATCAGCAAGTACTAAAAATGGTTACGTTTGCACAAAACGTCCACCAACGTCCACCAACTCTACTCTGAACCACTGGTTGTGAGTCTGCCCTGTACAATCCCATTCTTAAAACCAAAAAAACCCAAACCCACAAAACGACAGTGAAAGAGATGTGGGTATTTTTGGCAGGCACCATTCCAAGGTTGGCGGGGGCGGTAATTCCCTATTCACCAGGGCCCTCCCCATTCCCATTTGAGCCCCCATAGGGCTCAATGGGAATGGGGAAGGCGCTAATAACGGTACCGCAAATTGCGGTACCGTTATTAGCTCCAAAGTCCATTTGCGGGTCCCGTCCTTAACGCCTGGTAAAACCAGGCGTTAAGGGAGGACCCGCAAAGGGAACTCGTAGTAGGGTGGTAAGGGATTACTGGCACCAGTGCCCTTACCGGTGCCGGTAATCCCTTACCGCCCACCTCGTGATGAGGCCCTGTTAATTGTATTACATGCACTTGTTCCATGCACTTACATTGCCTAGTGCAGACTTGTATTGTTCAGAAACACAGGTACTCTGAATGACTGTTGTTTTTTTTCCCATTGTTCCCTCCCTCCTTGAGCACTTTGAAACACTTGCTTTGTGTATAGGCCCTTTACAAATAAACAATGACAAGGGGGCACATCAATGTGCAGTATGAACCAATAGATGTGTTAAATGGTCTCTGGGATGACGGAGATGTAGCATTTGGGATTCCCAAATTGGTGTCTGTTAAACCTATTAGGTCATACCCTGGTGCTATTGTAGCTTCTAGGTTATTTTATGAGGCGGGCCTGCGCTTGTGTAATGGGGGGCTCACAAATAGATTATATTCTGCTCAATGTGGTATATTGGGATGTGGTTATCAGTAGGGAAATCATAAGACAGTCTGATAGTGACCACCACCCACTAAGATGGTGGTTAAGGTTTTAATGAGGGGTGAACACATGTGGGGATAAGAGGGGCAGGAGTTCAATCATTCTAACAGGCAATTCCAGGAAGGTGGTTAAATGGTCATCATTGGACCATAGAGTGGCCAAGCCACAAATGTATACGAGTATTATCCAACACATTACTGGCATTTGCCTGTGTGACTCTAATCCCTCGAACCCTGGAGAACAATACTCTAACACTGTGAATATTCTGTCATCCTATTTCACGAAACCAGCTAGCAGTATTAGGAAATACAATCTGGATAACAAGGGGTGGTTTGACGAAGAATGTTTGCTAGCAAAACAGAATTTGTTAAATTGTCTTAAAAATGTAGCCGTGGTCGACAAGCACAATTTAAAGGGCCTACAGCCAAAGTACAAGGCTGTAGTGGCAGTGAAAAAAGCTCAATATTTTAAAAATAAATTAGATGAACTACTGTCCTATAGTAGGAATGGTGACCAGGTACATTTCTGGAGGTTGGTTGGGGAACGTGAAGTGATCTCAGTAGGTCCAGTCTGTAGCCAGATTGCACCAGGTGAATGGTTCAACCATTTTGCAAACTTGTATAGGAAAGGACGGGATGAATTCTGTATCTAAACAAGGCAGCAGACTTTGATGAGTGTCAACTGCATTTTACAACAGCTGAGGTGGAGGACGCCATTATGGGGCTTGGGAGTGGGAAAGCCCCGGGGCCAGATGGAATTCCCATTGATATGTTAAACAATGATCCTTTGATCTGGTCTCCTCTGCTAACCCGAGTATTTGATCACATTACAAGTATGGGTGATGTCCCCCAATCATAGTATCAGGCAATTATTGTATCATTATACAAGAAGGGAGATAACAAGATTACCGGAAACTACAGACCGATTTCACTGTTAGATGCAGTTGGGAAGGAATATGCACGGATATTGTTGGGCCGTCTACAGTGCTGGGACAACGAGGCAACCATACCAACCATCTGCAGGTTGGTTTTCAGCCCAGCATTGGAACAGTTGACCAGTGCCTCTGGCTGAATGCAGTTCTGGCCAAGTATGTGTCCTTGCAACATCATAGGATTTATGCTGTCTTCTTAGACTTATGGACTGCATTTGACAGTGTGTCAAGATGTAAACTGCAGTCTGTTTTGAGAAATAAGGGTGTTCCAGATTCATTGCCGTCTTGTATTATATCCCTTTGCAATGGTGCCTCTGTAAACTGGGGTGTGGGAGGGGAAACCATTGACACCTTTTCGGTAGAGAGGGATGTGTGGCAGGGGTGTGTACTAGCCCCCTCTTATTTAGTCTGCACATAAATATAATAAACCAAGCGCTGTTAGTACGTGGTACTTGACCTCCCCAAACTTGGCACATGTACATTCCCAGCACTCTTCTACGCAGATGATGCAGTATTGTTAGCGGCCACTCCCATGGCTTTAAGACATGATTGAAAGTTTTCATTGAAATGTGTGAAGATCTATCAATGGGGCTAAATACAGAGAAACCCATGGTGATGGTGTTTGGTCGCAAAAACAGTAAGACAATTCATTTGAGGATCCTAATAGAAGAATGTATTTTGGAGCAGGTATGTCATTATAATAATAATACTTTAATGTGATACAGATTGAAATTAATTCAAACTTTACACATATTACAAATTGCATAGAAAAATGAACTCTTTACAAATATAAAAAATAAAACATAGATATATATATACCTATATACATAGCACCTTTACAAGTATCCGAATTACTACCAAAGGAAGATAAAATAAAATACACAATGCTATCTAGCCATTTATCCTTGGCAACATATTTGTACATACATTATAGTGATTGTGCAGATTGACCCTCTATGAGGCGTTAAACACCCCTGCCAGAGACATCATGCCTCTGTACCCCTTTGATATATAGGAGAGGAATTACCTCTTCCCAATCAGGATCACTCGCATATTCATAAAAAACCTTCCTATTAAGACATTTTAAATCAGGGCGCCCATAACTTTTTCGATCTGTAGCCATACATTATATAATGCAATAAAAAGATGCATGTTTGAAGTATTAGTACAATAAAGCCAGAATTGACTTTCACATGTAGATTGCAGATCGTGCACAAATTCCCCAAGATATTTGGTAATTGAGGATCCCAATACAGAGCACTCGGTTAGTAGATGCTTGGCGGTCTCCAGGCATTCAGGGAAATTACATAAACGACATACTCGCTCAGCAGTAGCGATCTTTTCCCTAGATCCTGTATTATACAAAGTCGGTAATTGCTCCAGGCGGAATAGAATAATAAACCGTCTGAGCCTTGTAGAGGGGCAGAGGTACAAATAAGCTTGAGGTTTCATAAAATGATAGAGTCTATATTTCACAAAAGCACATGACTTTAAACGACTCAAATGAGAGAAGTTCTCCAACCAGTCCCAGAGGTCTACCTTTTTTCCAAGTGCTGTTATAACGTACTGGGAAACAATTGCCCCTCTATGAGTCCAACCTATGTCTCTAAGAAATTTGATCATATCTTTCTGGAGGGGGGAAGTGGAATCTTTTTTGCTCACTTCTTGATATATGGTAGCCAATAATGGGTTAGGAGAACTGCTCTTCATTTTGAGATAGAAGCCCGCCCTCTTTTTAAGTACCATTGCTTTGAGTGAAAGAAGACCCAGCTCAAGCCTTATCAAGGCCATAGGGACACTCGGAGGTAATCCCAATATGCGTCGCCAAAATGTTCCCTCTATCACTTGCAGCCAGGCCAAGTCGAATGAAGTAAGGGCTTCCAGCCCATACGTAATCATGGGCGCAAACACTTGGATATACAAGTGTCTCGTCCCCCATAGAGTAAAGCCGGCCTGCTTGCAGGTGAATGACGCAATTAAAGCTGTTACTTGCTGCGCCCTAATTATCCTCCCTTGTCTGCACAGGAAGTAATCACCCCACGGTTCAATTTCAACACCTAGATACCGATAGGAAGGGGAATATAGTATGTTGTTATTCTGCACCCAGAGCTCAACTCGGGATACTTTTTTCTTCGTAAATCTGATCACCTTTGTCTTGTCCAGGTTGATCGACAAACCATTGATCTTAGCATATTCCCATAGAGTCACCGCTGAGCGCCTAATACCAGCTATAGTGTTATCAAAGATGACCAGTTCGTCTGCATATGCCAAGACTGTGCACGGTACTTCCCCTATTTTGGGTGGGCAGTTATTCGCCTCGGCCAGTGCTATTGGGATATCATAAACGTATAGATTATACACCAGAGGTGCAGTAACGCATCCCTGTTTTACCCCCCTATTCTGTCTCACTTGTCTAGTCGTAGTGCCCTCTTGATTTAATCTGAGGCACACCGTGGTATTATAATGTAACTGTCTTAGATAGTGGAGAAGACCAGGCGGACAACCCATGGCTTCAAGCTTAGTCCACAGCCTAGCTCTTGGTATGGAGTCAAAGGCAGCCTTAAAGTCAATGTATAGGGCATAGAGCGGGGGCTGTCCCTTGCTAAGCGCCCGCGTTCGTAGCGTATCCATCACCCACAGATTGTGCGTGGTAGAGAAGCCACGGCGAAAACCACATTGGAACCTGCTAAGAATGTTGGTATGTTCAGCCCAATTCTGCAACTCCATAAGCAAGAGTGCTGCAAAGAGTTTTCCCGTGGTATCTAGCATGGAAAGGAGCCTGTAGTTATCTGGATCCATGCGGCTACCCTTTTTGAACACCGGCACCAATATAGCCGTTTGCCATGAGCGGGGAGTCGTCCCCTGAGCTAAGACCTTTTTAAAAAGTATAGAGAGGAGGAATGCCCAAAAAGCAGGGTGGTTCTTAATAACTACAATGGCCAACCCATTGGGGCCAGGAGCTCTGGAAGCTTTCAAGGTGGCTATTTTATTAAGAATGGCCTCTTCCGAGACATCTAGGGGTGGGGGAAAGGGGTTCTTCAATATTGATGTAATTGGATCATCCACCTCTCCAGAATTACGATCTAATAAAAATCTTACCCAAGTTTCCTCTCCAATGGGATTATCTAAATGGCCCTTGACCTTCTCTCTGTTCTCATTTAATAGTTGCCATATATTACGCGGGTTTCCAGAGCAAATAGTTTTAACCAGCTTCTGGTTTCTGATATTCCTCTCTATTGTTCTGATGTTCCTAATACTAGCTCTATATTTATTTTTGGCTTTTCTGACTTTGTCATAATAGGAGGTTCTCGCTATGTGCAAGTGCTTGAGACCCCGCAACTCTGCTCTTAGCCCTCTCTTGGCATCACGTATTTCCTTATTATAGGGGGGAGTAGAACCTCCCAGTTTTATCATATGATTTTTTTTATGGAGGCATGGAGACCCGAAAATCCCAGGATCCATTCTTCTATTTCATTTACGGTCATCTGGTCGAAATGGGGAAGAGACACCTGGGCGGGAAATGAAAGTGCTTCCGTAGCCACTCTAATGTTTCTCTCCGACCAAACTATTCTGGATCCTGTACAATTCATTTGAATATTGCCAATGTTACACTGAGTGGCGGGGGGGAGAGGTAGTTGGAGAGAGCAAAGAAGAAACGCATGGTCACTCCATTTGTTGGGTATAACCCTCATGTTAGTAACTATGGACTGCATTTCAGGGCACATAAATATATAGTCCAAAGTGCTAAATGATGTGCCATTGGACCATGTGTGTTTCCCCGGCCGGTCACCCAGTGTTCGACCATTAATCATGGATAATTCCCATGTCTCAAACAGTTGTAACCACCCTAACCCTTCGCTCTCTCTTTTCCCATGTGACATCAAAGATATTTCACTCAGGGCGGGGTTAGGAGAGACCAGCTGATCGCCCCTCATATGGCAATTAAAATCCCCCATCACCACTACCGCTAGATTACCAGATCTTTGAGTCCAAGATGACAATAAGTCATGAATAGCCTCTTGTAATGGTTCCCTTACCAACGCTCCGGGGGGATTATAGAGGTTGATCAATAAGAATCTACTTTGCCCGTTTTCATTTGGGTAATCCACCTCAACCGCCAAAAGGTAATCAGTGGCTTTGGCCTGAATCTTCCGAGAGTTGACCGTATTAACCACCCCCGTAATTAGACCCCCATATGGGCGACCCTTGTCCCCTCTTTTGGCAAAAGACTGATGTACTACAAAACCATCCAGCAATAGGGGATTCAATGTCCATGTTTCCTGGAGACATATACAACTATGCTTAGACAGCATATCCGTTGATCCTTCTGGCCTCAGGAGATGGACAAAGCCTCGACAGTTCCATGAAATGAGAGAAAAGCTTCAAAGGTCCTGTGTAAATCGCGGGAGAGCTTCCAACAATGTTTTAAGGGCTTGCTGTATTTCAGACATCGCCGTATTTTCCAGTGCCACTAGATTAGCCAATGGGGCTTGTATATCAGTGGTCCCAGTGGCCTCAATTTCCTCATTTAGGTCCCTCTCCTGTGGATCAACATCAATGGCAATATCTACAGCTATCAGTTCTTCTTTATATTTTCTAATCATTTGTGCTGAGGCCAGGAAAGTACAATGTATGGCAGAGACGTGAGGGTTAGGGACCTGTAGGGGTTCAATAAACAAGAAGTCGTCAGATTTCATAACTCGAAGTTGAGGAATATAGTGGAGTCTGGTTAAAAATTCTGATCGCGACAGCCAGGGATTTTTTCCACTCGGATAAAGGTTCTTGATGTAGCAAATACGACTCGGAATACATTCCTCATCTGAGCTTTTTTCCACGGGCCGTATTGGCTCAGGTGTTTCGCCTGTTCCGCCTGGCCCTATGGGATCTTCAGGATAGAGTGTAGCACTATCGTCTAGGTCTTGTTCAGAGTCCACCGGTGAGACTTCGTCTAGATCTACCACACTAGACTTCTCTCCCAATACTAACCATTCTGACAGAGGCCCCTTTGCTTTTATAGCTCGTGCTACCGCTCGTGCCTTTCTTTTTCTGGCTTTTTTAGAGCGAGATTCCGTGGCTGATTGAGGTCTCACAGTAGGAGGTACGGCATTCGTTGATACTTTCTTGTTTTTGAGAGCCCTTTTGGCTAGTCTACGTTGTTTCCGTGTGAGATAGGTCCCAGGACTTTGTGCAATCTCTTGATCTTCTACATTTGCTACAGAAAGTTCTTCAACTAGGGCATTGTCCTTAGGGACGGCATGCTCGGCAGCTTCTTCCATAGTCTTTTCCGGTTCTTCCATCTCTTCCACAATATGGCTAGCATCCGAGAGGTTCGCTTCTACCTCGTCACGAGGGAAGTCCTTCAGCTCCAATGCCCTCGTAATGATGTTAGTATTTGTCAATATACTCCCTGTCATTTGCAAGAGTATTTTAAATGCACATTGTAGAGAGGCTACTGACGATTGGAGCTCGGTTATTGCCATATTATTGGCATGCGGGCTTGTATCTTCATTAACCTCATTTTCAGGGCCATCCTCCATGGAGGCCATCGCAAGGTTTGGAGAAGCAGATAGGCGACCACAACTGGCCTCAGGATTGGCTACCTCCAATGTTGTATTGATGCTTTCTTTATGTTGAGTTAAATTGTTGGCTGCCCTCTGTGGATTCTGCGATGCCATACCTCTCTGAATACTCAGACAGAGGTCAAGTAATGAGTTATTATCAATATCCTCAAAATTCATGGAATTTAATGAGATGCTGCCATTATTGCCTGTTTCAGCTGTTTCCTCATTTATTGTTGAATTAATTTCCGGTGGTGGATTCACACCAAAAAAGTCTGTGATGGCTCCTTGTGCCACAGGCATTATATTTATTAAGTTCTTCTTGCATTTTTTGCCTTTCTTTTTGTTCTCCTTGCTGTCTTTCAATGGTGATGTCTTGCCTTTCCGCAAGTTGTAATTCGACTGGGGTACTCTTCTCCCCCGCTGCATGTCCACAACGTGACAACACAATCCGTAGGAAGTTACTTTGTCAGAGTCCTACTTCAATGATAGCAGTACTACTCGGTGCACCACCCCAACGCGGTCACTTCAGTACCAGTGCCGGGTGAGCCAATGGTCAGTACAGTTCACGTGCCTGCTGCCCTGAACCCCTCCAATTCCCCACACACCCCTTCTGTCTGTTTTTCAGTACCCTAGGGGAGTGGTTATCAGGAATATCAGAGATACTAACACCCCCTGGTCCCACCTCCGCAGTCCCACTCCTCGCTGTCACTCCTGCTTTGGTCTCACTGTTCTCCCTGCCAGTACAACGACAGCGCGGTGGTAAGTGGGTAGATCAGAGAGGGTGAGTGTGGGGTGCTGGTGGATTGCCTGAGCCAAACACAGTTGGCCCCTATTTGATGTTTTACTAATCAGCTGTGCAAATGCCTCCTTTCCTCCTTGCCTCCCTGTATCAAACCGCACCTCGCTTTTCACTACACATAAAGTGAGGCCACTTCAAACACTCAGATAGCCAGGTCATATGGTGGTCATGATGTGCACTAGAATAGTCGGGCACTGCAGGAACTTGGGGGTACTACTGGGGGCTAGTGGCAGGAGACTACAACACACGCCTCCACTAAGCGCCTCACCAGCAGTCCTAGCCCTAGGTCTGAACCAGGACGCGGACGCGGACCACAGACCCAGCGCCTAACCCAGCGCCTGTGTTCGACACACAACGCTGCCGTGCAACACAGTCCTACGCGCAGGCTCACAGCTTCCTTTCTGCTCGGTTCGGTCACCCCGCGCCCCAAGACCTACTTGTCGTCTTCTTCCGTGCGCACAGCGTCTCGGCTCCCGCGGCACCCGTGCCTCACAGCTGGGTTCTGACTTCGCGGAGCCTCGGCGCTCGGAGCTCAGAGCTCAGAGCACAGCACAGCGTACCACAGCGCATCCTGCGTTTCTTGCAGCCTCGGGCTTAGAGGAAAGGACCTGTAAACCACAGAGTCCACAGAGTCAAGCTGCACTGTCGCCCGTACACGGATCGCAATCACAGCCGCTTCCGACTCAGCCACATTATGACTACTTTGGGTTCAGGTTCACGGAGGATGTTGCATTGACAGCTCAATGTGTCAAGGCAGTGACCTCCCTAGAGAAGCATAGTAGTGGAATTCACCTTGTTATAACATGCAGAGGAAAGGTGCAATTTCCCCTGCTCTTAATCTGTATAGAGCCCAGGGTTAGGCAGTGACCCTTTATGGGGCAGAGCTATGGGGGCTGTGTACAAATAAATTTGGTGGATAACTACTTCTTAAGATCATTACTTATGCAACTGAAGGTCGCTCTAATGGCTGGCCTCAGATTGGAATATGATATGAAGCCTTTATCTGACATTGCAGCAAGTAAGCCATTACATAGTGGGTTAGATTGTGGAGCACCATAGAGTTTGGTAAATATAGGGAAGCAATTGTGAGCCTGCAGATGGTCCCTGGTCCAGGTTCACTCCCCTGGCTCAGGTGCATTTGTAAAAGGCTTTGAGGACCTCAATTTAGCAACTTTTTGGTCTCAGGCTGCTGAATTGTCAACGAGCTGAAAGGTAGGCCCAAACTTAGTGTAATGATGGCTTAACATGGAAAATTGACAGGGCATGTGCCGCACTAAAGACTGGCGAACCATATTTAATGGTGAAAGATAATGTGGGCTTTGAGCCATATTTCGATTGGATAACTATGACCGAGCTCTGTTTTTCCAACTAAATACTGAGACACTAAAAGTCGCCTTTTTTTACAGGTAGGTGGACCCGGTCCTTAGACAACCAATGAAAACATCTGTGGTGATTCTGAGGAAAAAATAAAGCATTTTAACATCTGTGTCCTGGCTCTGGACCTTAGGAAATGCTATCTTGTCCCTCTTTTCAGGCTAAAAGGTGTAAGGCAAACTGATGCAGCTGCAAAATTCTGTAAAAGCACTAGTGATATGAACGCTATCTATTTTATTGCACCATTTATTCATAGAGCATGGTTAAGAAAAGTGAAATCTCTGTTATAAGAATAAAAACTATAGATGTAACTAGGAATTTGATGTTTAAATACCATCAATTATGAATGGTTTTAATTGTAATAATATGTTTTATTTTGAATGGTTGTATATGAATTGTAAGCCTTCTAATTGTTTAATTGTAATACAGCTTTTGTGGTTAACAATGCCTAATAAAGCGTGTTTGAACACACACATCTTTGACAAAATGCATGTCTATGAAATACACCAAAAATATTTTGTCTGCAGGTGTTTTTAACTTTTTGGAGATTTTGATTTTAAAAAGTGTGTTTTGCTGAGCATCAAGAATCTTTGGTATCATGAAGCACTTAAACAAAATTGAGTAGTTAAGTTAATGCAACTTGGAAATATATTTTGCATACATTATTAACCTTGATTTGTGGAAAAATAGAAGGAAATATGTAGTAGTAGAGGGGGGAGCATAGCTTCAAGAATTGATTTGAGTTCATATTACTTGTGTTTGGAGCAATATATTATTGTTTATTGTTACTGTTTTATTATTCATTTCTATTAATCTTAATCATTAGTTTGGATTAATATAAATTGTAGGTGTGTTAATAGTTTTATTCATGTATTATTGTTATCTTATTATTTCCTGAGAAGCCAAACTGAAGAACAACATCCACAAACAAGCTGCAGCAAACAGTAAAGTGTCTTGGATCAAACCATTCCAATTCTTCAGAAAATGTCTACGGCAGCAGTCACTGGCTGGTGGACCTCGTGCAACCGCTTGTACTGAACATGCTAATGAACAAGGTGAAAGTGCTGGTGAGTGCTAACACTCGATTTGATTGAAGGGGGAAATAACATGCCTCTTCTGAATGTCCCTTTTATGCTCAATATGATCTTATGTGATGAATTCTAGTACCTGGAGAAGGTGCAAGCACTGCACATTCGAAAAAAAACAAAAAAACAGCTCTGGTTGCAGGCAAGACACATTCTGGACTATGGAAAAGATGAGCTAGGCAGAAGGGGCCGGATATTAGGTAGGAGAGCAGGGACAAAAGGGGGCGAGTTTAGAAGGTAACATATTTGTTTTGTGATCTTGCATTGAAAATGTCAGCCAGTTTTAGAATATTGAAGTTACACTGATGTTCTACTGCATCACTGTACTGCCCAGGGTAATGCACATTGGGCTTTCTTCCAAAAAGCATGATATGATGCTGTCTTCCTTTCTATGTCATTGACATAATCATTCAGCACTTTTTCAGTCACCTAAAGTAGAAGCATATTCCAAATAATGGTTCAGAACTTGTTGTGCAAAGAGTCTGATGATGACATTCACGGATGATGTCCAATTAGTCCGAAACATGTGAGATGTAAATTGAAACATTATTTCTCTGCCTTTAAACCAAATGAAATGGTTGGTTTTTGGGGACCAATGGGTTGACCAATGGCCCAGAATGAGACACATTTGGTTCCAACCATGGCTTTACTGGGCACCATGACTCGGCCTGCGTATGGATAGTCTAAGAATACTATTGCCTAGTGACTTCAAGGTACAAAAAAGGGTCCAATAGAGGAGACTATGATCTTGTTCATATCGGTTCATCTGTGTTAAAGACACCAATTATGTTTCATAGACAGGAGCCTGGTTTGCAAAGGTCATCATGCTTTCAACCAAGGATACAGCCTCTTGATTTAGGCTAAAATCGGCATTCAATCATGTTGTTGTTTCTTGTGTGTTCAATTTATGTCAAGGGTTTATGCTGTTGTTGTTTTTTTAGAGTTGCTTGCCATTTTTTAATTTAACTTTCAAAGATGTAAGCTCTGTTTTTGGGCTATTGTTTGTCTCTTTCTTTTTGCTTCGCATATCCAAGATGGCAAATACCTTTGTTGTATGTTAACGTTTATAATTATATGATATTTTTGTTGAAGAAAAAATGTATTAGTGGAGAAGAGACGTTGTGATGACCATCCTTGATTTTAGTAGCACCAGATTACAAAAGGCTCTGGAAATAGATGTGGATGTCTTTTCTTGTCTAATTGCTTGGAAAAATGAAAATGTGTTGTAGGGATGTATTGTTGTTCTCTCACCATTTTTAACTTACAGAATCAGTATGTGGAAAACTAGGTGATTTGGAGATGAACCGATTTTTTGTTTATTTGTTGACTGATAGTAATGTGGTGATAATCAAATGTTTAATATTCAATGATACTGTATCCAATCACAATTTAAGCATGTGATTAGAAAGACATTGTGATACTGTATCTCATGTAGTTGTGGTGTGTGATGAGGATGCAGTGTGAGAAAGATTTTGGGGAGCTTATGCACAGTTGTCAAAGTATTTTAAGGTTAGTTTGTAATATCTATCTCTGTACTTCAAGTTAGGATTTAATAGAGAGTGGTCTGCAACATTTACCTCTGCATCTGATTTGAACTTCATCATCCATCAGCCCTAGCCAGAATCATCAATGCTGAGGGGTCCGGTGTTTAGTAGTCCAAAACATCAGAGAGTCACAGGTGTCAGACCCATGGAATAGAGGATCCAGTAGAGGTCTTAGACTAGTTGTGAATACTATTTGTTTGATCCCAGTATGTCCCCCAAACCTTATACAATAACCAATTAATGAACTAGGATATTTAGACTCAGTGCTAAGAATATAATGGTTATACAAGGTGATAACCACCATAACACATCAGGGATATTCTCATCTGTATAGCCAACCAACTCCACAACATGTTATTATGTTAAAAACATAGTTTACAGATGTTGCAAAATCTTTAATAATAATTGTGAAAAGGTGGCATTATTTAATTTATCCAAGGCCTTTTCTTTATCCTCCATTGAAGCAACTTGATACGTATGTGGAATATGTATCCTAGATTATTAAACCAAAGCAGTAAGATAGGTCCAGGAAGTATCTATGACTGTCTTTCTTGTTTGCCCATTGTATATCAACATGAGAAGGAGGTTGTAAATCCTTAATTATATCGCTTGGGGAATATCTAAGGCTAAAATCATGCATATTCATGTGCTGTCCTTAAAATTCAACTATACACCCAGCCATATTCAATATAGTCACATAAAGAAAATGCACCTAATATAAGAAAAACCTTGGTATCAATTTAGTCTTCAGCACTAGTTATTTTGTTTTTATTCTACATATTTTTATTTTATTGTGAGACTATTGTAATATGTTGAGTGTGCGTTTTTTACATTTTTCCTTTTATATGTTTAAAGTAATGAAGAAACATTACAATTCTTACAAGTTAACTGACAGCTTGTAAGATTTGTGGGAGAGGTGGGCACTTACACAAGGTTTATTTTTTTATCTGTTCCAATTGTAAAGATATATAACTATCATTAACTATAACAGCGTTGTAAAATAGTGCAGTGTGTGTTGTAGGGAATGTCAAATTGTTCAATCCTGCGTAATGCCATTTGGAAATTCCACGTTCATTTTGGAAGATGTTTGTGTTAGATAGGAATCTGGAAGAAAATGAAAATGTGCAGAACCTGAATGTTGATAATGCATGAGAAAATGGTATAGGATGAGATAATGAAATCAAACAAAAGGAAGGTCACTGTCTATTAATACAAACATGTGTACCCTTACTCACAAACAAGGAGTCTTGCTATCAACCTCTGAAACAAATATAGGGAGATAACATTGTGATCAACAAAGATGTATGTTATTAAAACACATATACATTGTATTAGTTCATCAAAACGCCAGTCTAACCACCTGCCGGTTCATATCAAAGAACATTAAAAACATATAAACACACATCATTGTAGCTCAATACAACAATCTACAAACAAAATTAAACCAAAATCAAGTCTTCATAACTTGATCATACACAGTGATGGTTTAACTACCCCTAATATTACGCTATGTCTGAATAGGCCCGAATGTTTTAGGTATGGTTTGAGACAATTAAATCAAACTAAAGGAAGGTAACTGTCTATTCTATTAATACAAACATGTGTACCCTTACTCACAAACAAGGACTCTTGCCATCAACCTCTTAAACAAATATAGGGAGATAACAGTGTGTTCAACAAAGATGTATCTTATTAAAACACATATAAATTGTATTAATTCATCAAAACCCAAGTCTAACCACCTGCCGGTTCATATCAAAACACATTAAAACATATAAACACACATCATTGTAGCTCAATACAACAATCTACAAACAAAATTAAACCAAAATCAAGTCTTCGTAAATTGATCATACACAGTGATGGTTTACTTACCCCTAATATTACACTATGTCTTAATAGGTCTGACTTATATAAGTTTCTGTCCTGAATAGCAGGAATTAACGGGACATTCCTCAAGGGCGAAAATGTGTATATCATGTGTTGCTTGTATGTGGCAAAGCAACATTTCCTCTAGTTGTTTCCCGTGTTATTCCACAGAATCCCTGAATGGGTCTGCTTGGAAATATCATCAGACCAAGGAAGCATCTCCAATTGTTGCTTATTCATGCACTAGCGATTGGTTGTTCCCACTAAGTTGAATGCCTTTCACAAAAATCAATAGTTGTCGAATTGGCTTACAAGGCGGTTAGCAACCGAGCAACAATGGCTTGTAGTCACAGCTGAAATCTTTACGACCACCTGTTCCTCAACAGAAGGAATTAATGTCCTTATTCAATAGTCTTATGTCTTCATACCAGGGGAAGAATACTATTTTCCAAACAGTTTGTTATGACCTCAACACGGCCATCTGCCTGCTCACGGCCCTCACATCACCTATATAGGATGAAACAAAGCATGAATTAATTACTAAACATGTTATGATCAATCATAATGATACCCTGTCAAGATATAAGTTTGATTATGTATAAGCCAAAATGATAGGATATGATATGATTTGGTATTTATAATGCACCTGTACACAAGTGTTCTATGCACCATTAGACAAGGAAGGGGGGACTTGGGAAAAACAGGACAACATTCCTAGTAGGCCTTGTGTCATTTGGAACGTACAAGTGCGACAACAAAAGTGCAAAGATGGGGGGAAGAGGGGAAGTTCCGGCGAGAGGGAAGGGGTAAGTGTGGTCAGGGCATCAATGCTCTGAGTAAGTGCAGCCATGGCAGCGTGGCTCTGGGAAAGTGCAAGGAGGACAGGGGGGGAGGCAATAGGAATTACAGTTACAGCCCCTAAATGCGCAGAATGCCCAGAGGCAGTGCAGGAAGACTGGTCATCGAGGGGCCTATCATCCTGTGAGACATGTATGTTAATGTGTATTGTTTTATTGTAAAGATGAATTTATTTTCTATTTAGTGAAACATTTTGTAAACTGAAACACAAAAATATAAATAAACGATAAAATGAAAGAAGTGATTAAGAATGAAGTGGTTTTAGAGGGAACACAAGAAATAAAGTGAAAGTAGAATCTTTTAATGACTTGCCCACTGAACAACCTGTTCTTGTGCTTGTGGAGATTGAAACACAAGAGGAAATGGATATTCAGACAAGTGCTGACAAAGGGAAGACAGATAAAAACAGTAACACAAAGGAAAATATCAAATTATATCAAATGTTATTTTGTGGAAACCTTTAAATTCTGAGCAGATATGTGAAGACAAAGATCCTGCATAATGTGAGGTGAGAATGATTGTCATTGATTCACCTCTGAATATGTTGATTCAAAAAGTAGTTAAAGAGAGTAGTGCTCTTGTTGTTTTGCTTTGACAACTCAGGTGGAAGCTCAACATCTCGGGAGAAAAAGTTGAGTAAAAGCTGAGGTTCTAAAATCTGATCAAACCCTTGCACGAATGTAAAGTTGTAATTCAGAAATCTGTAATTGTGGCATTATTGTTATGTGTAGCAATAGTACTTCCACCTCCTAGAAATTGTGTTTTTCAGTTGTCATGGGTATTGGCATTGATAGGTAATTTATAAGGAAAATAATATGGAGATTAGAGTATGCTGCATTTGAACATGATGTAAAATGCGTATTTTAGAAAACAAAGCATATGACTATTATTTGCTGATTACCTGATGTGTTCTTTCAGCAACAGGCAAAGCCTATTGTGAGGAAGACATCACTTTTTCTCAGGAAAGATGATAGCAGAGGCTATTTGGAAAATAGCCCCGAGCAAAGTGAAGGATGCGTCTTTAAAGAAGCATGGTCAGATGGACCCGAAAAATGAAAAATAATTTCACATGAACTTTTTTGGTGATGAGACTTTGACCGACCTGTGAAACTGAAGAAAATGTGATATCTGATGTTCCTAAAGTCGGTCTTTCTGTTGTGATGAGTGGTTTCATGATTGGAAATTATGGAAGACGTGTTGACAAGATTTCTTTGAAATGAAGCTAAATATTTGAACTATCACCACTATCAACTTTTTAGACCATGTCATTTGGTACTATGCAAAAAGCGATATGAGAAAGACAACACTTGTATGGGAATTGCAGTATCACAAAGGACTATGGTGCAGCCTCTGATGTGATTTTCATCACCTCTACCTCCAAAGGCTTCCCTCCGCCCCAGAAGAGTGACCATGTTCCCCCCAGGCGGGACTACTGTAGGGGTACAGGTAGGTAAAAACATGTACCCGTCACTGTGCAACAGTAAAGATATCAGGCAACAACACCTGCAGTAGGCAGGTGCTCTCATGCCAGCAGAGAGGTTTACTAATGCTGTTTCACATATATTTGTATTCATAGTCCACTGCTCACACCATCCAATAACCCTTTATATGTGTATTAAAGGACATGTACCATTTATTACACATCAACACACAATGCATTTAGGAAGATGCACCACTCCTTAAACTCATGTTCAAATACTTAACACTCAGTATTGACCACTTTATTATTGCTTCTTACACTATCATATGAAAAATAAATCTTTTAATTATGAAAAATGTGTAATAAATAAACATTACTGTTATTATCATCACTATACAAAACACACTTAATCATGCGATAAATCATTAATGGAAAACTTGGACCATTGTCATTGCCTCTACCTAAAAACAACACTAAGACTGATCAACCTTCTCCAAGAAATCAGAGTCACCTTAAAAACCAACTACCTTTCTCAGCAAGTCGTGATAGGCAACCTCACAAAGCATGCTAGGCAATCTAGCACCTGCCTCACAAAATCATGATAGGCCATCTCATAGAGGCATACGCCTCAATCAATACCTCAATACCTTTCTCAATGTGATATCAAATGAAGGGTAAAAGGCCTCCTCATTCCCACTAATTGTAGAAGAGCTGGGGAAGACTGGATGCCTGGGACTACCCACAATTCAAGAAAAACAAACACATTAAAAAATACCAACTATATTAAAAAGGCACCTATTAAAGCACCATGAACTTTCCATCAAAAAAGCATCAAAATAGGATAAAAAGCATCAACAAAGAACTAAATGCTCATTGAATCCATATTCTGCTCAAGAATCAATAGTCAGAGTCCTTAAGAGACTCAAAATGCTTCAAAACAGCCAGAAGCCAGCTGGAAGGCATTTCCGATCCAGTAAAAGAAAAAAGAGGGAGTTGCTGGAAACCTCTGTGCTCCCTCGCCAATCAGCCGTATGAGTCTGCCCCCGTTTTTCTGCCAGCCCCAGTGCTCAGAACAGCTGTGTGCAGGGACTGAGTTTTATTTATTATTTACTGTTTGGACCATCCCTAACCGATGCCTACAATTCCCAAACTTCGTCCAGCACTGAAAATTGTTCTAAACAAAATATTGAGGAAACAAGCATCATCCGCTACTAGGAATGGTGCCAACAAATATGTTTTAGCTGACAGCACCTTTCCTGTGTAAATATTGGCCAAGGACATGTTGTCATTCAGCATTAGGAATTGTTCCAACAAATGTGTCAGGAAACGACAGAATCCTTTTTGAAATTACAGAATACAACTGTAGAAAGGCTGCATTTTGTAGTTCACCTCCATCCCAGAAAAAACCTACATAGCAGTGGATGGCATTGTTTAGACAATAAGAGTGCGAAGTACCTGGCTCAAGGCCGTTGGCGCGCAACCCAGGCTAATGGAAAAAAGTCTACTGTACTTCAACACAACATTCAAAAGCAAATCTCGCGGCTTGCATTTCACTAAACATAAAAGTGTTTTCATCACAATGTGCATTTAGCAAGAAGGCCTGGTCAGACCACATGCTATTTTAAGCATGGCTAATATGGGCAGACATGGGGAATATATGTCACCTCCTAGCTGGGATGTTGGTGTAGATTGAAGTGCATTTAATGTTTGGGGTAAATCATTTTGGAAAAAGGGAACTGTTTGTTTATTTAAAAAAGTACGTTGTGTCAGTATCATTAATAGTGTCTTATTTATGCATTGTATTGTTAAAATATGTTTCTAATGATTCAATTTTAACATGGGATGTACTTTACCCATGCAGTAGTTTGACATTTTAGCATGAAATATTTGTATATTTTTCACAACGATTATTTGTATTGTCATTTTATTATGGCCTTTACACAGAGGAGGGTATTTCATACGATTTTTAAAAACATGTTCTTGCAAAAATGTGCCCTTTCAGGCATTGTTTTAATGACATGTGCATCAATATCATAGCTCGCTCTCATGATGCAAATATGTTCTCAGGTTTTCAGTAGTTTAGAAATATGTATTGGCATGATTTTACAGAAGGAATCTCATTACATGAATAGTTGATTTTCATCTATGTATACTAAAAATCGCATTATGGTGTATAATTGAGAATGTTTGTATCCTTATCCGTTTATTGCACTTTATAAAATATCTCTATATTTTATTTCTAGGTACTCATTAAAATTTCACAAATAATAATATCTGTGGTTTCTTGAGGAGTGTCCTAGCATTTCAGACTGGACTGCCCCTTTCGAGGTTGGGCCACGCTGATTTGAATATTCTAGCCCCCCCTCCCCCCACACTCTGTAATGGTACAGCAGAATGAAAAGGCTTCCTTGTAGGATCGCGTAGAGCACGCAAGTGTGTTTGTCTGATTCAAAGCTTTCCACCCATCACTCTTTGGTTTTGAATAAGCATGAATATAACATTGCTATGCATGCTTTTGAATTAAATACTTCTGAAAATTGCTGGGAATTGTTTGCTAAATCATACAATTTCTTGTGACAAAGACGTTACTGGAAGGACCCATCTGAGCTCACCTGTGGCATACGTTTGCTGTTCATACACTGGTGCTGCAGTTCTGGGTCATAGACGGTACAATCGCATATGAAATAATGCAATACATGAAGGTCTGTGGAACAATATTTGTGGAATGAATATCATTCTTGAAACAATATTTATATCCTGACGTCAAAAACACTTCCCACATAGTCTTGGATTTGGTTAATTAACGAATCTCGGGAGAAATTCCAAATAAATGTTGTTTCAAGAATAATACGTATTCCACCGAAAAGATCTTTCCAAGGCTAAATGCAGTGTGATGGGGTTGCACACATTCAATAGAAAAGTTCACGGAATGCCATGGCAGTGGGTAATGTGCAACCCACATCGGATGCTCTGCCCCTCAGTGCAGGGCCGGTGAGAGCTGGCACTAACGGAACTTGTTTTTTGGCAATCTTGGCAGAGGAGCTAAAGTCCAAACGGGTGCAGATTTCTATCAGCTGATGGGTCGCCCTCGTGCAAAGTGTTGCCACTCTGTTTGGTGACACAGTGCAGGCCGGCACTACAGCTGAAGTGCCTCTGCATCCCAAGGACTGGCCTAGCTTCTTTGTAGAGGTAACGGACTTGTATACAAGTGACTCTTTCCCACCCAATCGAACGAAGACTGACTTTACCTTAGCATTATCAAAAACATTATTGCGACATAATGGAACATTTCATAAAGTATAAATCCGCATACATACATCATAACACAAGCAGTGGCGCATAGAGGTTCCACCATAATGAGAAATATCCTGAACATATAACAACATCAGCAATCCATTAGACTGCAAACAGTAGCACACGTTTACCCTATACAGATTCCGAAACAAAGAAAAACAGCACCAATTCATAATATTTTAAAACAAAAATATAAAGAAGTTAATATTATAAAGAAAATCAGCAATATAATTAATTCCACATCGCACAGAAAGGCATATTAAACTACTCATGTACCTGACTGGCTAACAGATGAAAGGACATTCTTGCTCACCTCAGGGGCGTGTCTTCAAAATGAATTCAAGGTCCAACCAACATATGGCATTTCTACTCTTAATAGAGAACAGCATTAGTACAATTGTGAATACCAGAGGTACGTAATGTAGGGAGCAAAGTCTTATTTCTTAACCCTGAGTAAAATGGACAAAATATGATAAAATGCAGTAAGTTCTCAAGAGCAGCAGCACATGACACGCATTTTGTCAGCCCATCCGAGTTGACCTATTTCACAGACACTGCACTCAAAGGAAGTTTGTTGAAACATAACCTGGTTATTAAACATCTGTATTTAGCCCGTTTATACCGCATTTTAAATAAGGTTTGATTTCACCAGAGGACAATGACAGCAAGGACATAATTTCACCAAAAGGACTGCTGTAGCGGAAGTGACATCACACGATCCTTGACCTCTGATGACATCACAGGAAGTGATGGCACATAACCTTTCACCCCTCGACAAACCAGGATGTGGCATCACGTAGAATTGTTCCTCAGGACACTAAGAAAGATGTGGTATATTGGCTATGGGGGTTACATTTCTTATTAACATAATGGTATTTTTGCAGTGCTTAGAAGTAGCAGGTATATGTCATAGCACACTAGAAAACTTGATAATAGTTGTGCTATATTTTTTTTAAATGACACATGAGGTTGATGGGCAGAAATCCTTATACATCTTTCTTTTTATCTGGGCAATTGATTCTAGCATATTGAGAGTTTAAATCATATGTCGTTTTTCGTATTCCTGCTGCAACCTGTGCTGTAAAATGTGCTGTTTTCGTCCTGGGAATGGGTTCAGCTCCCTTGCGTCACTCAGTGTGGAAACCTCTGCCCATTAATATATGCACAGTAAGTAAACATATTCTAAAGTGAAAGAAACACATTTTGTTAAATTGACATTTCCCTTTAGAAGGAAGTGCACAAGTCAAATGAGCAATTGCCTTTCAAAAAAAGTTATCAGCACTGGGTAAATAACCTGAGAGAGAAGCATTTTAAATAACTATGTTGGCAAAGTCTAAAAGGTGGCCAACTTTGAAACCCAACAATTTATAATGAAATATTCCAAGGAAAACAAAATCCAAACAGGAAACAGAACTTTCATGCTGATATGTATAGGCAACAAAAATCAATTAATTGCTCGGTTAAATAATTTGCCATCTCCCCTTGCAAATGTGCAAATATCTGGGTTTTATCCTAACCATGGCTACTGTAATGTGAAAGTAAATGATTAGGCACCTAATTTAAACTCGAACCGCAGCACGGCCAAACAGCACACCGACTCACTGTAGCTGGCATCTCTCATGTGGAGCCCACGCACTTGACATGTGATCCGAACATTCTCTGAGGGACCTTGGTGTGCTGTGTAAGTAAATGGGACGCAGGGCTGACAGCGCTAGCCCCACTCAGCCCCATGCTGTTATTACCCACGGGCCTGAGGGTAAACTCTATTGTGGTTTTCTAAGATGAGTGCTTGGCGCCATCTCGAAACCCCTGAATTAGGGGTGTGGACCTTATGGATATTTCAGATATGGATCAAAGACCCCGGTGGCACCCTACCTTGGGCATGGTGTGCACATGGCTTTCCTCATGTCGCAATTCCAGCTCAAAACGTTGCCTTGCCACAGTCATTCGCCGCATGTGGGAAATGCCCCGGGACATGTAGTGTGGCACTGCGGAGGGCTGGCTATAAAGGTTCCTCCAGCATGCCCAAAACTTCGCCTTCTTCTGTTAGTTGGTTACCTCTCTCCAGAGCCTCTGCTGCCTGTATCATGAACGCCCTGGCACTGAGTCTCCTCCTCGCACTCAGTGACGCAGGATGTGCCATCACTGCATCAGTAAGTCTTGAACATAACAGGGGAATGCCAAATGGTTAATGTATAAATGTGTGCAATTGGGGCATAATAGTTAAGTGTGTTTCAGCCTACACATGCAAGTGATTATAAAATAAATGTAAATACATAGCAGTACTGAAGAGAAGGTCCCAGCATCCTCTCTCCGGGCCTTGGCACCCCTAGATCAGGAAAGACGGGTTGAAGCACATCAGAACACTCAAGCTGGGTTTCAAAAGACATCTTTATTCTTCAGGGTACAGCATGGCAGGATACACCAGTCATCATACAACAGGACTCCAGAATTTCTCAAATAAGCTCTGAATGTTATCTCCTTATATTCAGTTTGCAATTGGCACAGCCCTCTATTTTATGATGCAGTTCACTCTTATTGGTTTAAACACTCAAAGACAAGTCCTTTCTCCTTCTAGTGTTGGTTGACTGAAATGACACTCACCAAGCTCCCATGCCATACCTACGCATGCAACTAATGAAAAGTGTGTGTTGTACACTCAACCTTTACAATGAATCCTTTGAAGTATCAAAAGAGAACATTTCTGACGTCAGCCCTGAGATATTATTAGCAAGCAACACCATGTCTCCCGAAATGAGTTTCCTTTGTAAAATAAATATGTCTCTGTCATCAATACTTTTCTTTTTGACCCAACCCTTAAAAAACTACTTTTGTATGTCCTTCAGACATTCCTGCCTTCTAACCAAGCTTCATCATTTAATTTGGTTCTTCATATACCAAAGCTACTGATCCTTTCCCTTTTGCGTACACTTTTACTGTTTCTTAATGTATGCTGTCTAATACTGGGACCTGATGCGTTTACAATAAAAATATTCACTTGCTTCTAGTTTTTAGGCAATAAATACATTTTCCTATGTCATTATTGGCCTTATTTTCTATGGGCTTGTCCTTTCATCACATAATCGCATGTCCTTTCAGGGGACATATTTATTTTCCCTCTACATTCTCAGACGTAGGGATACTAAAAATAACAAATGACACACATATATAAGAAAGATATTTAAAAGACATAGCATCTTCTTTTTCTTCTGGCTTCTGGGTGCATTCGTAGCGGAAGATGAAATTGCTGGCAGGGATCCCTGTTCTCTGTAGAAAATCGAAATAGAGACAAAAGTCATGTGGGTAATGGCAAGGGGGTCAAGTTTCTTCCTATCTTAAACCCTTTATCCTTGCTGCCTACAAAAATTCTTATGGTCATTTCTCACTATTTTGCAGCCTATTTAACATAAGGCTTTCCCTGACTCGTTGGTGCACATAAGAACAACCTTTTTACTGAACATATACAATATTAAGGCTGATACTTAATCTTTTTCTCTGCTCAGCTGAACGGTCTCCGTCTGCTTAACAGTATGTGCTTCTTCTGCTTTGCTGAATGTGCTTTGTCTGCTTTGCTGCAAATGCTTTATCTGCTTTGCTGCAAGTGCTTCATCTGTTTTGCTGCAAGTGCTTCGTCTTTCCTTTGCCATCTTCCTTTCAATCACCTAGGACCATGGTAATTTTCCTTCTGTGCTGTATTTTCATCCTGTTTGAGAAACAATAAACATTTCAATGTGCTACACTAATCTAGCCTACCCCTGTTTTTCTGGAATTTGGCACCGATTCTTATTACGTGCCTTCCCATTTTAACTTAAGACAATCATTGTTTGCCTATCCTACACATTTCCTATACCTTTTACCAAATCTACTCCTTTTGGCATCCTGCCAATTATCCAAAAATAAAAAAAGGTTACCCACCTTTCATTTGGCGTCTTCTATGTCCTGCGTTGTCTGAGGTGGCCATGCTTGCATCTATATGTTACTCAATTCACACCTATTTGCACCTATCTTTGGAAAAATGGCTACTTAATTGAAACACTGTATCTCTAACTGCCTCTTTTTCTGTTATTCACCTCTGTCCTCTTACTCCTAATAATGATCAACAGTGTGTCCACACCCTGTGGTGTCAACCCGTACTCATCTCTTTTTCTTCTCTCTCTATTCACTAATACTCACCTGTTTCGTCATATACTGGGCCTCATTACGAGTTTGGAGGTAGCCATGCCGTTTTTAGCGGCATGGCTACCTCCAAACTCGGGTTCCGCAAAAGGGGACTTACCTGGCCATTCCGACCTTGGATAATTCCCTTTTGCGGGACCCGCGCCTGGTACGACCCCATTCCCATTGAGCCCCCATAGGTCTCAATGTAATGAGGAGGATGCTAACAACAGGCCCGTTAATGATGGGTTCGTTGTTAGCATCCTGGACTGCTAGTGGGTCCTGCTCTGCATGTCTGGTCTGGCCAGGCATACAGCGCAGGACCCGCAGCAAAACTCGTAATGTGGTGGCCTGGAATGAACGGTGCCAGTCCCTTACCGGCACCATTCATTCTGTGGCCACCACAGTTGAAATGAGGCCCACTGGGCCTCATTACGAGTTTGGAGGTAGCCATGCCATTATTAACGGCATGGCTACATCCAAACTCAGGTCCGGGTCCCGCAAAAGGGGACTTACCCGGACCCGGTACATCCACATTCCCATTTGAGCCCCTATAAGGCTCAATGGGAATGGGGAGGATGCTAACAATGGGCCTGTTAATGACGGGCCCATTGTTAGCTACCTGGACTGCTAGAGGGTCCTGCTCTACACGTCTGGTCTGGCCAGGCATACAGAGCGGGACCCGCAGCAGTACTCAGAGGGGCCGATTCATGGAACAAACGTGCGCCGAAAATCTACGCGCAAGCAGGCGCAAGCAGGCGCAAGCGGAAAAAAAGATTCATGGAAGTCCCTGCGCGTGTCTTCCTCGGGATGTGCGCCAAACCCGTGCATGGCGCACACGTCACTGCAACATCCCGAAAGACGTGCGCGACGCGCACAGTGAAAGCGCACAACCTCTGCGCATACACTAGAAAGTGGGCGGAACACGGGGCGTAACGCGCGGAATGGGGAACAACTTGCGAAAACAAGGGCGTAACTGGGGATGTACTGCAGGGAAGCAGAGGGAACGCCCACACGCACCCGAACCACACGTATTCATGGAACCGAATAGGGCAAAGCCACGCACAGCGAAAGACACACACAAGCCGATACACGTCCGCCACACGAAGGCAGGCGGTAGCGTCCCTGCGCATTACAAAAGTGGCAACATACAGCAATTGTGCGAGCGGGGCACGTGTATTTCGGGGTTGCGCGGGAAGTCACACACGCGATTGAGCGGGGTACGTGTATTCCGGGGGTTCGCGGGAAGTCACACACGCGACCTGGCCTGGGGGAGCGGGCTACGTGTATTACAGGGGTTCGCGTGAACTTTTTCACGCGATCGGGCCTGGGGGAGCGGGCTATGTGTATTACAGGGGTTCGCGTGAACTTTTTCACGCGATTGGGCCTGGGGGAGCGGGCTACGTGTATTACAGGGGTTCGCGTGAACTTTTTCACGCGATCGGGCCTGGGGGAGCGTGCTACGTGTATTTCAGGGGTGCGCGGGAAGTTCCACACGCGAATAGCCTGGGCGCGTGTATTTCAGGGGTGCGCGGGAAGTTTTACACGCGAATAGCCTGGGCGCGTGTATTTCAGGGGTGCGCGGGAAGTTTTACACGCGAATAGCCTGGGTGCGTGTATTACAGGGGTTCGCGTGAACTTTTTCACGCGACCTGGCCTGGGGGAGCGGGCTACGTGTATTACAGGGGTTCGCGTGAACTTTTTCACGCGATCGGGCCTGGGGGAGCGGGCTACGTGTATTACAGGGGTTCGCGTGAACTTTTTCACGCGATCGGGCCTGGGGGAGCGTGCTACGTGTATTTCAGGGGTGCGCGGGAAGTTCCACACGCGAATAGCCTGGGCGCGTGTATTTCAGGGGTGCGCGGGAAGTTTTACACGCGAATAGCCTGGGCGCGTGTATTTCAGGGGTGCGCGGGAAGTTTTACACGCGAATAGCCTGGGCGCGTGTATTTCAGGGGTGCGCGGGAAGTTTTACACGCGATTTCAGCAGGGTACGTGTATTTCAGGGGTGCGCGGGAAGTTTTACACGCGAATAGCCTGGGCGCGTGTATTTCAGGGGTGCGCGGGAATTTTCTCACGCGATCAGGCCTGGGGGAGCGGGGTACCACTCACCGTCTGCCTTGCGTGTAGTAGAACGCGTAGCCAACACCCGCTGTGAAGTAATAGCGTGTGAACCCCAACGGATGGAAAACACACACACCGCACGAAAAGCACGTACAGAACATAAAGGCACGCGGGATCTCCAAGCCCTGCCATGGCAACGCCAGTGCGCAAAACGTCACAGACGCGCTTACGCTGTAAGGGCCTTTGGTCCAATGAAATCGCGTACGCGTGCTGACGCGCTTACGCGCTAAGGGCCTTTCCTCGAATTACACGCTGACGTGCAGATTTTTCACGTGCCAAATCACTCCGTATCAAGCTGGCCACGCGAAAACACACGGAAGACCACGCTCCTGCCCAGAAGGCCGAATTACTGCCCCCCAGTGCCCCGAGCAGCCTCCCACGTGCCATCTGCTGCTGCCTGCCTGCCTGCTGCCACCGTGCCCTGCCATTTGGTGCCTGCACATCAGCCATCTGCAGGGGTCCAGTTGCTGTGTCCACCCCTGCTGGAACAGTAGACTCCCGACTGGGATACCATCGCTCCACAGCCCAGCCCCAGGACCCAGATTGCCCACCCACGCCTGCCTCGGGGGTCGCCATGTCGGGGCAAGCACCATCTGAGACCAGTGGCGACCCCCAGCCAGAGAGGCAGAGGGCCACCAGCTTCAGTCAGAAGGAAGTTGGTGTCCTGGTGGAGCATGTCCTGGGGCATTATGATGCCCTCTTCGGAAGACCACGCGCCAACAAGGAAGGACGGGAGAGGATCTGGGACGATGTAGTGGTTGCCATCAACGCGGAGGGGGTGGCAACCCGCGACATCAAGCACATCAAGAAGCGCTGGGAGGACTTGAGGTCCAGGAACCTCAATAAGGCCCGGCGCCTCGCGGAGGGGGCCCGGGCACGCCTGAGTGACATCCAGATGAGGGTCCTGGAACGCGTAGACCCAGCGCTCCACGCCCAGATCCTTCGGAGGCAGACCCATCTGGAGTTGGCCGGTAAGTGGCCAAGCATTGCTGTGTGAGACAGGGCATGTTGCAGTGTGCTGGTTGTCTGATACCTGCCTGTATGTGTGACATAGGCCATGTACGTATGTGTGTGTGCAGGGACATCATGGTCAGGCATGTGAGTACAGTGATGTGTGAACCACATGGTTGGTGCATGTGTTCTATTGCAACATGGGGGGCTCTGTGCGGAATGGACACATGGAAGCATGGCAGTCTCTGTTCCTGGACATGGGTGGGGGTGAGGGATGGGTGCTGGTCCCATGTACACGTATGGTGTCCATGTGTGTGTGTCTGACCTGCGTGTCTGTGACTTGTAAATGCCATGGATGCATGACACATGTCTGTGACAATGTTCAGATTCACTGATGCAGCCTAGTCATCCTTGTATCCACTGCGTCTTTGGTGTACGAGGCCAGATGGATGGAACTACGGTGAGGTGTGTGCATGTGATGGCAAGACCCATGATGCATGTGAGTTTAAAACCAACATTGTATGAATCATGAGTCCCTTGGTCATGTATGCCAATGTCCATGGCATGCGCCATGCCTGTTACTGTATGTGTTTTGCCTGCACTGACCCATGTGTTCTGGAGGGACATGATGGAAGTGATGTATGACAGTGCCACTCATCTGCTGTTGCTTCCTGTCTAGGGGACCATTGTACAGTACCCTGATGCTTGTGTTCTATGTCTCCCTCTACACAGTGGCAAGTGAAGAAGAGGGCGGAGAAGGCGCTGTGGAGCAGAGCGGCGGGGATGCCGCCACGGCTGCAGCGGAAGGGGTGGGTGAGCCCCCACAGGGGCTTGCACCGGCGGAAGACGGCGTGGAGACATCCAGGTTGGTGGTTTCCACAGAGGGGGATGAGGCCGCTACTGAGCCACACATGGGGCCTGGTGGGGGCATCCCCGCTGGTGCAAGTGGTGCAGTCCAGGGCCAGGGGCAGGAGGCAGCACAGGTCGCCGTGGAGGTGCCTGTGCATGTCACTGTCCCTGACACTGTGACTGCACCACGATGCACCAGCAGGGATGCCCCATCCCAGGCCCGTCCGCAGGTAGGGGAGATGTCCATGTCATCTGACACTCCTCTACCTGCGGACGAGGGAACCCCTGGCCGTGTGGAGAGGGTCCTGATTGGTGTTGCGTTGCGCACGGCTGGCATTCGTGATGAGGTGCATGCTTCCCGGGAGGAGCATGCACATCATCACGAAGAGCACCGTGCGTACGTGAACCATTTTGGAGCCGCCATGGTCGGGGGTTTCCTACATGTGTGTGGCCTTCTGGCGACCCTCTCCTCCTCTGTGGAGGCTATGCGCCAGTCGTGCTCCATGCCGTCTTCCGGCCCAGATGCCACCAGGGCCCCCTGTGGACCTGCCCCGACCAACGCAGCCAGCTCGGTGGGGACCCCATCCCTGCCACAGTCGGGAGTCGAAGGTCCAGCAGGGGTGGACACACCAGCAACTGTCCCCCTGCAGATGGAGGATGTGCCGGCATCATCTGGCAGGGCACGTGCACGACGGCATCGGTGGATTCCATCAGCCTGGATGCCGTCGTGCTGGCAGAGGCAGTGGCGTCAGAGGCAGCAGCAGGCTCGACGTGGGAGGCATCATGGCTCGGGGCCATCAAGATCAGAGGGGCAGGCATCGGCCGGAGGGCAGGAGAACCCTGGGATGGCAGTGTCTTCCGTGTGGGAGCAGTTGGTCCAGCGGATAGGTGCGGAGCGGCAGCGGGCGGAAGAGGAGCGGCTCACCATGGTCAGGGCGGAGTTCTCCATGCGTCGGGCGTTGAGGCGGGCTGAGTGCCTCGAGGAAGCTCGCAGGGAGTTTGAGGTGGACACGGGGTTGTCCCTGCGAGACCTCGGGGCCAGGACAGAGTCCCGCCTCCGGGACATCGACATGGAGTTCGATGATGCCCTGGCCGGCAACATCACAGAGTGAGCCGCAGGACTTGCCCGCTGCCATTGTATATAGTTCTTTAGTTAGTTAGTGTTAGGTTTCCTTTATTTTTAAAGTTTTTTTTGGACCGCTCGGACAATGGCCACTTTTCTGTATATATATTTTTTTATTAGTTAGTAGTAGTAGGTTTCATTTATGGTGTTGGGCTCATGGACCCTGGGATATTCTTGTACATAGTTTGATGTTTGGAAAACATTTGTTGGATTTATATTTGTGTTCACCATGAGGCAATGGTTTTTCCTTATTTTTTCCCCCCATTATTTTGCTTTGGACTACATTAGTTTTTGGATTCCTTTGTTTTTTGATTTTTTCTATTAGTTCTCGGACATCGACCATTTGTTTTGTCATCCCCATTGTTGTGTGTTTTATTTCTTTACTTCATTTTCATCTTTAATACATATATTTATTACTTACATTTGTGGTATTTTCTCATTGGTTTTTATGCATGTCATGATATGGGTTTTGACATTCACTTGCACCCATTGTGTATGTAACGGACATGTGTTCATTTACATACTTGCCATTGGGGTTGTATCATGTAATTGCATCTACTATGTGGGTGAATGCAATCCTTGGCTGGGTGTTTGTGCTGGGTATGCTGCCCATTACTGCCATGATTGCGTTTCGTCAGGACCTGGGGGCAGGGGGACATGAGTGGGGGCCTGCTGGGGGGTGGGGGTGCAAGGGGACATGGTTGGGGGCCTGCTGGCAGGTGCCCCACAGTGCTGGGGGGTGGGTGTGCAGGGGGACATGAGTGGGGGCCTGCTGGGGGGTGGGTGTGCAAGGGGACATGGTTGGGGGCCTGCTGGCAGGTGCCCCACAGTGCTGGGGGGTGGGGGTGCAGGGGGACATGAGTGGGGGCCTGCTGGGGGGTGGGGGTGCAAGGGGACATGGTTGGGGGCCTGCTGGCAGGTGCCCCACAGTGCTGGGGGGTGGGGGTGCAAGGGGACATGAGTGGGACATGGTTGGGGGCCTGCCGGCAGGTGCCCCACAGTGCTGGGGGGTGGGGGTGCAAGGGGACATGAGTGGGACATGGTTGGGGGCCTGCTGGCAGGTGCCCCACGGTGCTGGGGGGGTGGGGGTGCAAGGGGACATGTGGCTTGGCTGGGGGGCATGCCCATGGTGGATGGGCTGCCTGCGGGACATGACCAGGGGTGCAGGGTAGTCCCCTGTGGTGTGGGCTGCCTGCAGAGGTCGTGGAGGGGGTAGAGGGGAGACCTGGGAGGACCCACACTGGCAATTCACCTCTTCAACTTCCCGCACACCCACGTAATACACTGCCCCACTCGCACAGGCCCAATCGCGTGTAGGATTTCTCGCGCACCCCTGTAATACACGTACCCAGGCCAATCGCGTGTAGAATTTCTCGCGCACCCCTGAAATCCACGTACCCAGGCCAATCGCGTGTAGAATTTCTCGCGCACCTCTGAAATCCACGTACCCAGCCCAATCGCGTGTAGAATTTCTCGCGCACCCCTGAAATCCACGTACCCAGCCCAATCGCGTGTAGCATTTCTCGCGCACCCCTGAAATCCACGTACCCAGCACAATCGCGTGTAGATTTTCTCGCGCACCCCTGTAATACACGTACCCAGGCCAATCGCGTGTAGAATTTCTCGCGCACCCCTGAAATCCACGTACCCAGCCCAATCGCGTGTAGATTTTCTCGCGCACCCCTGTAATACACGTACCCAGGCCAATCGCGTGTAGATTTTCTCGCGCACCGCTGTAATACACGTACCCAGGCCAATCGCATGTAGGATTTCTCGCGCACCCCTGAAATCCACGTACCCAGCACAATCGCGTGTAGATTTTCTCGCACACCCCTGTAATACACGTACCCAGGCCAATCGCGTGTAGAATTTCTCGCGCACCCCTGAAATCCACGTACCCAGCCCAATCGCGTGTAGATTTTCTCGCGCACCCCTGTAATACACGTACCCAGGCCAATCGCGTGTAGATTTTCTCGCGCACCCCTGTAATACACGTACCCAGGCCAATCGCGTGTAGAATTTCTCGCGCACCCCTGAAATCCACGTACCCAGGCCAATCGCGTGTAGATTTTCTCGCGCACCCCTGTGATACACGTACCCAGGCCTATCGCGTGTGGGAACACCCGCACACCCCTGAAATACACGCTCCCCGCTCTGCGTTTGCTGCTGCCCTTTGCGCTGGATTGGGGATTTTGATGGCTTTTCCCTGCGCGAGGGGCGTTCTTGGGGGCGTAACTGACGCTGCTGCAGGGTCGCTGCGCCACTCTGCGCCACGGCTGGTTGTGGATGTTGGAATCCATGAATACGCTGTGCGCCTGAATGTGTTTCGGCGCACGCGGCTGGCGCAGACTGCCGCACGCGCACACTGTGCGCCAGCCGCGTGCGCCACTTGTGCGCTGAATTCTATGAATTGGCCCCTTAATGTGGTGGCCCGGAATGAATGGGGCCGGTGCCTTACCGGCACCGTTCATTCCGTGGCTGCCACAGTTGTAATGAGGCCCACTGTCTTTTCCATTATTAAGGCTATGCTGATATTCCTCCTATGTTCAAAAAGGGTCCATGATCTTCATCTATAACATATAAACCAACACCATTAAGTACATTCAAATAATGTTATTTTACTTATCCTTGTATGTTCTCTTGAATTGACTCTATACAACATTTTCCTTGTATGGTTAACTGAATGTTGGTCAACCAGACCCCTTTGGTCCTTTATTAATTCCATCATCCTTTTTTATTGAAATGCACAACTTTTTTCAATTTTGGCCATCAACCTTCATTGGTGCAATTACATTTTTTCAAAATCCAAAATCTTTCTTTTTTTATGCTATTTATTCTTTTAATGTCCAATCATTCATTCATCCATTCATGTATTTATTAATTTTTCCTTTAATTAATTTTTTATTCATTTATATATTTCATCTAAATGACATAAATGTTTAAACTGAGCTCCTTATTTCTATACTGTTTAAAGTGAATTATTTATTTTCATCTTCTCCTAATTCATTTTTCTAGACCCATGCCAACAAGGCCCATAGTCCACTTCCCTTTTTGGAACTCTCTCCAAGTCTTCCTAAAATTATACTGACAGCTGCTACATGTTTGTCATATGCAATAAAAATGTTTTTTTTTCTTTCTTTTTTTAGTGTGTGATGTTTCTAAAGAAACACCATGTTATTCTTCTTTAAGCCCTAGCTAGATATGTCATCATTAGTGATGTTTAATCAACCTGAACCTTTCTCTAGAGAACTATCACTGTCCTCTGTGGTCCATTTTTATTATTCATTCCTTGATAATTTGCCTTTTCTTCTTATACTATGGCTGTTTCTAATTTTATGGGGGTCATCTGTCCCCTCTTTGTTCATAAATATCTGTGGTCTGAGAATATATCCATCAAATATTCTCACCACTTTTCCACTAGGTCACATAGCCATCTGCAGCACTGTGCTTTTATTACAACAATAAAAACCTCTGGTTCTGCCAGAAACATTTTGTAGGGCCTCTTGCACTGTGCATGTCACTATAAATTCACCCATATTCAAATGGTGCATTCCCAAAGTGAAACACACTTTCCCTTAATCACCTAAATAAAATCATCATGTTTTTTTAGGCTTTGTCACTCTTGAAACATTAACACGTGTCTGTCAAATATATAACAAAAATGTGTCACAACACACTCTCCTCCAGAGACTACTAATTAATTGCTAGGCAAAAACTGCATGTATAGTCTTCAACAATAAAAAACCTCAATCTTCTAATAATCATCCAACATCTTCCTGTCTTCACTGCATGGATATGCAGTGCCAATGTCTACCACTAGAACAAAGATTGTTCTCCCTTTGCCATATTAACGCCACTAACAATTCTGAGCACATCAATTCATCCTATGAGGCTGTCCCACTGTGGGTGCACGCATACCCTTGTTCTTGTGAAAGCATTTCTTCCTTTCATAATGACAACTTCACTCCTGTGTGTCACTATTTATTCCATGTTTGCATATTTATGAGTCTGCATGTGGGCTCACTGCGGTATCCAGTCATTTCATTGACAACCAAAGCATCAACAGCCAAACCATCTAAAAAAAAAGCATCTAAAAAAAAAAGCATCTAATGCATTTTTCTAGATGTTAAAAAGGGTTTAGTTTAATAATACTCTGCAGTAAATCTGTTTTGCACTTTTCCTAAGCTGCTGTACTGCCAACACTCATGTTTGATACAATGTCTGATCCTGGCCAATCCCCTCTCCACTTTGTTGAGTGTATACAGGTGAATATGTGGTCCCCGCTCTTGAGGATTGCCCATTTTGCACAAACCCTTGACTTCCGCACATACATGCAATATGTCCTGTCATTCCACATGTCCACCATACAGGAGGTCTCCCAACTTGCCCTCCCTGAATGCTTTGATTATCGTTCTGTTTGTTTTGAAATCCGCTTTGATTATTCTCGAAATGTCCCTTATTATTCTGGAAGCCTCTGCCTTGGAAGCCACCCCTACCTTGTAGGGTGAATGAGTCCATTATTAGCTTGATAAAACTGCCTTTGGTTATTCACCTATGGCATGCCTGTAGTATGCTGAAACCCTGACCCTTCCCCACTAGTCAACATCGCTCCTTCTAGGGCTTATTTTGACAATTTTTTCTGCACTAATTTCGCTTCTTCACCTTTCCTAGCATCATATTTCTGTCCATTCTTCTCCTTCAGTTATCTTCAATAATGCATGATGGTCAGCTGTATTTCCGACCATGGCTTTGCTTCCCTGCCCATCAATTTGTTTAGCTGCTTCTGTACTGGCTATGGCAACCCTTGACATAATATATGGTAGAACACAGGTATAGATTCTACCCAACATTTGCGAGGCTCCAGGCTACATTCCTCCTGAAAATACAGAATGTAAATAAGAGGATCATCCCCTTCCCGCATCTTTTTCGTCATTATAGCTCCCATATCAGACATGTCAGGATGCAGCACTCTGAGTGCTTCACAAACTGGTGTTCTACAGTTATTAAATGGTGCTCCATCATGAGCCATGTTCTGCATAGTGACACTCGAGTATCCTGCTCTCGACTAAACATCACTCCTCTCTCCCAAAGGATAGTGGCTAGAAGACCTATAATGTCTCGTATAGCTAATGTGTTTCCTCCTGTCATTTTTTCTAACTCATGTATCCATTTCCCAGCATCAAAAGTTAAACTTGGGAATTTACACCTTAAATTATCATTATCCATTAGTGGCCAAGGTATATACTGTGATCTGGCTCCTCCTTTCTCTAACAAAGGAAACTGCAAATTCCCAAACTTACATTCATCTCCCATCGTCTGTCTGTCCACAGCAGGGACAATGATTCCACACTGCTTTCTTCCAGGTAGCGATCATATCCTGCTGGCATAAGGTGGTGAGTCCCCCCTCTCACTATGGGACTGCCCTCTAGGACAAACTAGCCGTGCCAGAGACCCTAACGCCCTGGATTTGGGTAGAGCTAGATCTGACCATCTCACTTGTTTGTCTGTCTAAGAACACCCCTCCCCTCAGGATCACATGCACTAGCACCCTGGATCTCTTGAAAGGTTTCCCCTTCTTGGTCTGACATATATTTCTGTCCCTAACTAATGTGACTGTCACCTTTCTAGTCTCTATTTTAAATCAAAATGTCCACAGACAAGACCCTATGCTTGAGGTAGAACAATCCTCCTATGTTTAGATCTGTCCGTCCTGCATATTCTTGCCTTTCATATGTGTGTACAATGTGCCCTCTGTCGTGTCTTCATGGGTGCAGGCTGCTAATTGCAAAGCCTGCTGTGTTCGCGGTACTTGTGTCTGATGCACCGTCCTTCCCATAGCGTGCCTGAATTATTTTTTTGTTTGTTTGATCCAGCCTTTACTTTTGCAGACCTTCCCCGAGGCTGCCCAAAATGTGCGATAACTGCTGCATTCTTCTCTGGCAAGCTCACTGGTACTCCCCCTTGCTCTCAAATGCTTTCATAACTGCTTCAAACTGTTTTATTGCTATAAACCATAGTAAAATATAATTACTGTACCCACTCTCGCATTTCATTTTTGACACAGCATCTCAATATTTAAAAATACGCACATTTCTGCCCTTCCTATCTTTCTTTAAAGATTACTAGCTATTTGTATTTTCCACATTAGATGTTATGCTAACTGAAAAAACAAAAGCATCCTGTGTATGTGTGTGTGTGTATGCATGCAAGTATACAATGTCTGTAGTGTAATGATTGCCTATACTTACATAAAATCACATGTGCACATGTGTGTGTGTGTGTGTGTGTGTGTATGTGCATGCAATGGTGTATGAGTGTTTATATATGTGTTTGTATTCTCTCTCATGTCAGTGCATCTGCATGAATACCTGCCCATGTCGATACGGATTGCAAGCACTTGCTTCAATGTTTACTGCTTCCTTAAGCTAAATACCACATTTTTCTATTTGTGTCATGTATCCCAACATTTTTCCAAAAGACAATGGGCCTCATTACGGGTCGGGCAGTCCAGAATTAACAGTGGCGGTAAACCCGCCGCCACTGTTAATTCCGGACCGCCCGAACCCGAGTCCTGCAGGCGGGAGGTGATCTTCCCGCCAGGTCTGAACTGGCGGGTTGAACACCTCCTGCCTGCAGGCGGATGTGGAAACACCAGCACCATCACGAGATGGTGCCGGTGTTTCCACTTCCCCATTCCCATTGAGTCCTATGGGACTCAATGGGAATGTCCTATGGGTCCCCAAAAGTCCTATGGGACTCAATGGGAATTGGGATTAACACCCAATGTTTTTCCTTATTTATTTCTGTCATTTCCCATAACTATTCACTGTGCCTGGTTAAAATAACATTTACTAGCCCATTGGTTTGTCATTTGCCACAATTTGCACTCAAAATCACATTTTTGATTCTGAGCAATCCTTGTGATCTTGGACCTATTTATTTAAAACATATTCTCTAAATGGCTCCATACTTCACAGACATGATGCACAGTGAAGAAAACATTGCTCCCTTGCTTGGCACCATTCCAGAGTACTATAAATTTATTGGGTGCGAGTTTTCAAACTTGCATGCACTGCACCTATCTGCCCTTTTGTGCGTTTTTAATTGGTTTGCGTTAATTTAATTTGGTTGTCTGTCTCTTTTCTATTCATGGCATATTAAAACTCATTTTATTCAAAAGAATAAATGCCTCATTCTCTTCTCATTTGTGCAGCTATTTTGCCACACATAAAATCAGTAACTAAGTTAGCACCTCTTAACATGTGCCCAACAATAAAAAAACATTCATCACTATTCCATGAGGGTGACTTAACCAATCTTTTTACACAAAGGAACAGTTTCTATAATTCTCAAACAATGTCTCAGTGTGTCTTTCACTAACCTACACATGGCTTCACCGCTGTGAACATCAATTCATCACAAAAGCATTAGGCTTTAAAACAAAATCTCAACCATATAACCCTCCCCAATTCAAGTTACCAACTCCTTAAAGATACCCACCACTTACAGGGTTAAACTGCTTTGCACAGTCTCAATTCAAAACAAGGGCTTCTCTCACATTTGTTTCTTATCATCATCATTATTCATTGCCATTTCTTCTGTGAAAACTGGAAGCTACTCCTGTGACTTAGCCTGTGGAATGTATCATCTTATCTCCCTGGTGTTTTAAGCGGGACACGATAGCTCAGTTCAAAGCAATGCTTCAAAACATGTAGCCACTGCACGTGTTCTCTTGGGTGACTGCCAAACTATGCACTTCAATTTTGGAAAAAATATATTTATTCTGCAACATTCTCATGTGCTGCAATCTTTTTATCTGTATTTGTTAAAACAAGAAAGGAATGCATTGGCAGAATTACAACCCTCTCCTCTGTACACTACGCAGTTGGCTGTGAACAGCCTCAGTCATTTTTCAACTTTTGTGAACGCTTATCTTGGCTTCATTAGCACTAAATCAAGTGCCGATTTTGGTTGTGTAAAGTTATTTATGCAGCTTAATCTGTCTATTTTGTGCAAATACAAGAATAAACACTGTATCTACTGTATTCCGGTTTTTATAAGGGTTCAAAGATGACCACATTTTCTGACTTTTTCTGCATTAACTTGTCTAATATTTATTTCATCACAATTGAAATGACGCACGCAGTTGCATTTTCATCCTTAGCTGATTTTTACATCCCTTTTTTCCACTGTTGATCACTTTATTTTTTTGAGATTAGTGCCAGTTTTTCCTCAAATTAATAAACATATCTTTTCTTGACTCATAACACATGCAAAACATAACACACACTACATATAGACAACTTGGCACACTTGGCCGGCCACATAAATCATCGCCTAGACTCCTCAAGGCTCCCTGCCAATGCGCATCGTGACTCTTTGCCCTTAAAATATACCAAAACGATGTGAGTCGTTCTCTTTAGACCGCCTTTAAACAATTCTGTGGCCTACATCATCCACTAATGGGACCCTAGATACAACTCTTTCTTTTGCGTGCTGTGACGCAGGACACTGGGCTTAATCTTACTGTGACACTCCTTGTCACACAGCTTCTAATTGGTTGGCTCCTTTCCTCAAGTCATTTCTTTAATAACTTGGTGCTCATCGTCTCAAGTGAATTACCCCATCCCCCATTTCCTTTTCTTAACTACTATATTACACTGTAAACCATTGACTATTTAAAGTAATTAAAAACTTTTTCGAACAACCCACACAAAATAATCCCTCATAAATAAAAAAATAAACTTTTCATAAAAAGGGGTCCCCCAAAGATTTCTAAAAAGGGCCCTCCAAAAAATGGCCCTCCAAAAATGCCCCCCCAAAATTTTCTAAAGGGGGTCCCCACATTGTTTCGAACGGGGTACCCCATATATTGCAAGAGGGGTCCCCCAAAACTTTCCAAAGGTTGTACCCCAAACAAAATAACTTCTTCCCTAGCTCAGTCTCACCCAAACATGTCTCAATTCACAGGTGCCAAGGCGCCCTCCTATGTTATCAGATCTGGGAGCCCCCTCTTCCTCAGTGATGTGTGGGCATCTGCAGTTTGCCCCCCATCTCTCTCTCTCACCCAGTCCTGTTAGCATGTACCTGTACTCCAGATTCACTTCATGGTCCTGGAGAAGATCATCTCAGGAGTCCTGTGCTGGTTCGCAATGTGAAGAGAAGGTCCCAACACCCTCTCTCTGGGCTTTGGCACCCCTAGATCAGGAAAGACAGGCTGCAGCACATCAGGACACTCAGGCTGGGTTTCAAAAGACATATTTTTTCTTCAGGGCACAGCACAGCAGGATACACCAGTAATCACACATCAGGACTCCAGAATTTCTCAAATAAGCTCTGAATTTTCCCTCCTTATATTCTGTTTGCAATTGGCACAGTCTCTATTTCATGATGCAGTTCACTCTTATTGGTTTAAGCACTCAAAGACACTCCCTTTCTCCTTCTAGGGTTGGTTGACTGAAAAGACACTCACCAAGCTCCCATGTCAAACCTACGCATGCAACTAATTAAAATTGTGTGTGATACACTCAACCTTTACAATGAATCCTTTGAAGTATCAAGAGAGAACATTTCTGACATCAGCCCTGAGATATTTTTAGCAAGCAACACCATGTCTCCCTGTCACAGAAGCCCAACTATGGGCATCAGCTGTGTGCCCTCCCTGTAAACTCAGCAACTGTTGCTAGTTGCCCAGATGTCTGAGCTCATTGTTTTCTTCCCTTGAACACTAAATGGCTTCCCCGGCCCGTCATTGTCAAGAATACAGCCGAGAAGTCCACGACTTGCCGGTGGTATTACCGCCGGCAGTATTAGCCCTACCGCCGAACTCCCCGGTGCTAATAGCGCCGGATCACGAGTTCGGCGGTAATGTAATTCCCCATTCCCCATTGAGCCCATTCGGGAATGCCCCATTCCCCATTGGGCTCAATGGGGAAATCCTCCGGCGGTAATAGCGCATATTTTCAGTAGATTTCCCCCCAGCCAAGAGCTGGGGCGAAATCTGCCAAAGTCCTGATTTGGCGGACCCTTAAATCCGGCAGTAATAGCACGACTGCCGGATTTAAGGGTTACCGCCAAAGTCGTGATGAGGCCCAGTATGTTCTCTTCTACTGAACCTTCAATTAACTGTCATGAGGTAATTTGTTCATTATTTCAGCATGATTTTACTGAAATCCACTATTTGTATGCCCAGCACCATCTCAGAGTTAATCATAACTTGGTTCCTATTTAATTTCAAGTCTAGAAATTTGGTATCTATGAAACATGTATAATATTCGACAGACCCTCTTGCTGGGCATTACATTCTGACCCCACAAAATAGATCGTCTTTCAAAGTGCTTTTCTGAAAGTCACTACATTTCTGATTTTTGCAGTATTAAAGTCATTGATCAACCCGACAAGTTATCTGCATTTGGTTTGCGGGGGTGGGGGGACTACCTTCTGTGCAGTACCTTTGTAGAGCCATGATTTCAAAAGACATTCCCGGGGTTTACAGGGAATACATATGCTGAGTGTGACTCCCAAACAGAGCTGTAGTTCAGCAAGGTTTTGTCGAAGGTTAGGTCCGGTTGGGCTCAAACATTGACATGTGCTCAAATAATGACCCTATTCTTAAACCTTTTGTTGGCACAAGTAATGGGTTGCTCTCCCCTCATTTGGACCAAATGTTTCCGCACTGTGCATAGTGCACAAAATGAATCATAGATTTGCATTCAGATTTCCTCCCCCCTTTGCACAATTGGGCAGTTTCGTAATTTCCCAATTGTGCAAAGCAGATGGTTGAGGGTGATTTGCTCCACATTTTAAAGCACACCCAAGATGTCCAAGCTGGATGCAAGTTGAAAAGCACACAGAACAATTGAATTCTCTGCTGCCTGTTTGGAACAGTTGCAGGAAGGTGCACAATGAATGAGGCCACTACTGACCCTTTCTTGAATTTCTTAATTGAGACTGGAGTAACATGTCCTGCATGCATTTATATTTCTAAAACATGGACATAGATGCTTTTTCTACTTCAACAAGTGGATTCTGAGAGAAAGTCATACATTACTGAGTGACACTAATGCATGCAGTTGGGCTTGACAGCACGTTATTTGCACTGGTGCACAGGTCCCAACTACTGCCCTAGCCACAGTTACTTAAAATCAGGTATTTTAATAAAGATGCATCCTCTTCACTCTTTCTACTTGTGTGATTTTAAAAAAAAAGTCAGGCCGTATAATATAACGATGCTCAGGCAAATATAAAAGTGGAAGCGTTCCACAACATTTCACATATTTTACCGGTTTATCGAAAATGCTGCAGTACTAGACAACTTCACTTTTCTAATTCGTTGTAATGGAGATTACATTGGATTACATGGATGGTCTCCTTTTCAAACGTGAGAAGGGATGGTCTCCTTCTCACGTTTGAGAAGGAGACCATCCTTCTCACATTTGGTCTCTTCATAATCATGGCCATTGCTACTATCTGGACTAGCCCACCCAAAGACAGAAACCTACAGGGATCAAACCCATGTGTCCTACACATAGTGCCCCATCTTCGCCCAACTGCGAAGTAATGATCAGTGTATCCCACCTGAATCAGGCCCATGTGTCAGCCTATGGTTATTGTTTACGTAGTGTGCACATCTGACCTTATTGGCAATGCCTCATTCTTGCTGTTTGGCAGAGATCTGGCCCATGTGCCTCACCTGCTTTGACCTTTTTTGCTTAATACTGCTGCCCAACTGTGATCTGGCCTAGGTGCCTAGTTGATCTGCCTGAGGTGCCCAGTTGCCTCACAGGCACTGCCTTATTTGTGCTGTTTATTCGAGAAAGATGTTAAGTCTAACAATTCTGCTCTGTACAATGGCTGCCACCTTATACATTGGTACTAGAAGCCAAGTATGCTTCACTGAGCTCCCTCCAGCACCTATCCTAGATCCCAGCCCACCTAAACTGACAAATACAGCCATGTATAATGCCACTTCCATGCAACCTACACATTACTGTGCCCCAGGGACAGCAACCTATGCTTCTCTACCATGTTCCACGTCTAATAGAAACATTAGACTCCGCGCCAGATTAACAAAACTACATGAACCATTGAGAAGATCTCTACCTCCCACCATACAGAAAACAAACCACCAGCATATGTTTAAACATAGTCATTCCAACTTGTCACCTCCACACTCTATTTCAATGCGAGATCGATTGTCGCCCACACCCTCGACATTGCTGACCTAATCACAGAAGGTAATCTGGATTTCCTTGCGATTACTGAGACATGGCTACATAACGCGGCAGGACCGTCGCTTATGTTAGCCATCCCAGATGGCTACACAATAGCCAGACAAGACCGAGATGGCACATGAGGAGGCGATATCGCCATCATCTCCAAAACGTGTCTCTCCTTCAGACTAGCCCCTTCCCAATTGTCACAATCCTGTGAAATTCTATCTGCTAAATTCCAGATAAACAACTCACAATCACTTACCATTTATCTAACATACAGACCGCCAGGTCCTCTTGGTACCTTTGAGGAGGATCTGCATAACATACTCTCTAACAACGTCCAACCATCCTCGCGATTATTCTTATTAGGGGATTTCAACATAGGCTTTAATGACCTGATGGATAAAAACGCTAACACTATAGCTAACACTATCAATGCACTAGGCTTGTCTCACAAATTAATAAACCCACCCACTTGAAGGGGAGAACATTGGATTGGATAGCGGATTTTAATTGCACAGCTACTATCTCATCCATCACGCCTCTTTCCTGGACAGACCACGCACTGGTATCCTTTCACCTATCCACTACTAGACCCACTATCACGGCCCCTCTACCAGCACCACCATGCCTAACCAGAAACAAAAAAAGCATTAAAGTAGATAAAATAATTCCTGCGATCCTTCCTACTCTTAATGCATTACCAGAAAATCTAGATCCCAGTACCCTAGACCATGAATTTAACCACATTATGTTCACCACTTTGGATAAAAATGCCCCTCTCAAACCCAGACCTAGCAAACCAAAAGCCCACTTAAATAAATGGTTCATGCCGCAACTCAGAGACCTACACCTCCTGAAAAGAAAAAGTGAAACTAACTGGAGACTTTGCCCTTCCAATGACAACAAAGACAAACTAACCTCGCTCTCCTTTCATTATAAGAATGAAGTTTACCGGGCAAAACGTAACTCTTATGACGAACGCATTGCCAAATCCAACTCTAGCATGAAAGAACTCTTCTCTATTCTAAAAGAATTACAGTCACCCATAGCTATACCCAATATCTTTACTAAGGATAAGTCCTGGTGTGCAGACATCCAACATGCACTAGCAAACAAAATCAACATGCTCCAAAATAAAATACAGCAAAAAAAGAAACGATGAACCTACAGCACCTGCCTAAAAACCCTCTGCCTAGTGGCCCGCAGACTGCACACAACAATATATTCCACTTCACCAAAATGTCTACCCTGGAAGTAGAAAAAAATATCCTTTCACTAAAGCCTTCCAATTCCAAAGGCGACATCTGCCCAGCGCAACTAATAAAAGATGCGGCCAGAGAACTATATCCGTTCATTGCCAAATTGATCAATGCCTCCTTTGCCTCAGGGTCCATCCCTGCCAGCCTAAAACAGTCTTGGGTGCTCCCTCTTTTCAAGAAACAGACATTAGATCCTCTCATCCCCACCAACTACTGTCCCATTACCACAGTACCATGTTTACTTAAAATGTTGGATAAATCTGCCTACAACCAAATTCAGAAACACCTAGAACTGCATAAACTCTTAGGAGAGAGACAATCTGGCTTCTGCCATCTATACGGGATGGAAACTGCCCTAATTGATTTAAAATCCCAAATCGATGAGCTGAGAGACAAAGGGGGGACAGTACTTCTGCTCTTACTTGATCTCTCAGCTGCATTTGATTTAGTGGACCACAAGGTCCTCTGTAGACACCTTGACTCTGCCGCTCACTTCTCCTCCGAGGCTATCAGATGGATTGAATCATTCCTGAGTGAGAGAACCATGAGAGTAGTTTCTCCATCGGCTGCCGCAGACCCTACCCCTATCCTGTGCGGTGTTCCTCAAGGTTTCTGTGTCTCACCAACGCTATACAACATCTTCACCAAGCCCCTGTTCGATGATTTGGACCATCTGGGTGTCATCTACACTAATTATGCAGATGATACACAGATTCTCCTCCCGGTTTCTGGGGATCATAGTAAGGACACAGAGTTGGTGAACAGGTTATATCTTATCATCCAGGCATGGATGGCTACTCATGGCCTGTGCCTGAACTATGATAAGACTGAGTTGATAATCATGGGTACACATGCCAACATCAAAAAACTAGGCCAGGAATTTTCTTCATTCAATATCGACGGGAATACCATCAAAGTCTCCAAGGAAGTAAAAACCCTTGGGTTCTACTTGGACTCGACTTTGTCCTTTAATAAACAGGTAAAATCCTAGGTCTCCACCTTGGCCTACACTTGCAAGCACATAAGAGCTGGCAAGCCATTCCTCTCTAACGACAGTTGTTTGATCCTGGCCAGAGCCTTAATACTATCCAGAATTGATTACTGTAATGCCCTATACAATGGTGCAAACAAAATCACCATCCGGAGGCTCCAAACATTACAAAATAACGCCTTGAGAGCAGCACTTGGCATAAACAAAAGAACCCATATCTCCTCCATTAGACGCCAACATAAATGGCTGTCTACTGGCAGCAAAATACAGCTAAAGACGTTATCACTGATGCACAAAGCATTAAATAACGTGGCCCCCAGCTACCTCACAGACAAACTTCACAGAAGAATCTCTCTCAGACAAACTAGAGCAGGCAATGCTAACTGCCTTGCTATACCCAGATACAGGCTTACCACAATTGGTGGCAATAGTTTCCCAGTGAAGGCTGCCAAATTATGGAACCTACTGACACTAGACATAAGAGCAGACCAACCTTACCTACATTTCAGAAAAAATGCTATGAAACACCTCATCTCTACTGACCCTTAATCTCCTACCCTTTGGCTAACTACGTACCCAGATCAGCTTATTCCCACTTGCCTAATTTTCCCAGTTAAACTCTGTGTCACCTTGTAACTTGTATATTTGTACATTTCTATATGTTTGTGTAACCATATATGCTTTTATATTGTGTATTTTGTATATTTTGTAACCATGTAAGCCTTTATATTGTATATTTTGCATATTTTGTAACCGTATAAGCCTTGCATTTTCTTACTGCTGTGCCCTGTTACCTACAGGTCTGATGCGCATAAAAAGTGAATAAACGAATGAACGAACGAACGAACAAACGAACAAACGAACGAGATACATGAGATAAAAGAAAGTTGCTCATACACATATGAAAGGCGTGCTTTTTGTTTCACTCACCTTATTCCATGCTGTTCTCAGCAGTGAATACCCATGGTTCCATGGTGCCAAAGTGATGTCCCATCCTGCTGTGCTCTGTCTGTTCTGACGTCCAGGTAGTGACTCTGTCTTCTTGCTTTGCACAGCCTTTGACATAAGAAACTCCTTCCAAAACAGCCATGCAGCCGTAATGCTGGAACTCGGCTTTCCCGCCCACAGCATGTCTGCTCAAGGAATTTTTGCAGCAGCACATGACCTGCAAAAACCTGTTTTGTTTCCAAGTGTCCTGAGGGCAGATGGCGCCCGGCTGTCTGCTCTTCACGGATGTCGGGGAAAAGAGCACAAGCTCATGGTTGCTTAGCACCCATGAGCTGGAACACTCTAGCGCCTGCCACAGAGGCAGGCATCTCATGGATCTTGTTAAACGCAACTTCACAAGTTGCATAGTTGCATTTAGCAAACTAAGTACAAAGGGTGCAGAGGAGAAGCCAGGGGTAGCCACTGTGACCCCAGAGGTCACAGTGACTACTCCTAGCAGTCCCCCAAATGACGTCCCTGGATGCCCAGCGCAGCTTTCATTTTAATTTGGGGTCACAAGCAAGATCACAGGGGTAACGACTGCAGCCCCAGGGGTCGCAGTTGTGACCCCTGGTGGCTTCCAAATGACATCCCTGAATGACAGATGATTAGAAGGCTTTGGCCCCGATTCATAGAATTCTGTGCAGAAAAGGTGCAATCGCTGCATGCCGAGAAGCAGCTTGCACAGAGAAACAATTGCGCGGTATGCGTATTCATGGATTTCCTGAGGCATCAGTAGCCATGGCGCATGGAATACCAAGCTACACCAGTAACACCCCCAGCACGCCCCACCACAAAAACGAAGTCAAATGCCTAACATGGCGCAAGCCCCCATCACATCCCTGGACCAGCATACAGCCCCTTTAGCGGAATCACGTGAAAACTCACTGTGTACCCTGGATGCACCGCAGCCAAATCATGTGAAAACTCATTGCGTACCCCTTCCGCACCCCAGCTAAATCGCATGAAAGCTCATTGCGTACCCCGGATGTACCCCTGACAAATCGCATGAAAAGTCAGCACATACCCCTGCAGCACCCTAATCGCTGCAAAACAACCTGCGATATCTGCACAAATCCACTGATAGCAGACCCCTCTTGGGACACTGGCAACCCAGCCCCCATCACCCCAGCCTGCATGCATGCCCCTCCACATGGGACACCCCCAGCCCCATCACCCATGACGCCACCCTGCAGTCAGCCCACACCACATGGACCCCCAAGCCCACATCATCCATGACGCCACCCTGCAGGCAACCCACACCACATGGGATCCCCCAGCACCCATCACCCATGACACCACCCTGCAGGCAGCCCGAACAACATGGCACCTCCCATCCCCCATCACCTGTGACGCCACCCTTCAGACAGCCCACACCACATGGGATCCCCCAGCCCCATCACCTGTGATGCCACCCTGCAGGCAGCCCACACAACATGTGAACCCCCAACCCCCATCATCCGTGATGCCACCCTTCAGACAGCCCACACCACATGGGATCCCCCAGCCCCATCACCTGTGATGCCACCCTGCAGGCAGCCCACACAACATGTGAACCCCCAACCCCCATCACCCGTGACGCCACCCTGCAGGCAGCCCACACCACATGGGAGCCCCATCACCTGTGGCGCCACCCTGCAGGCAACCCACACAACACGGTAGCCCCCATCACCAGTGATGCCACCCTGCAGGCAGCCCACTCAACATGGGAGCCCCCATTGCCTGTGACACCCCCCTGCAGGCAGCCCACACCACATGGGATCCCCCAGACCCCATGATGCCAGCCTGCAGGAAGCCCCCTACAGACCGGACATCACCTGCATGCTGGATGTTGACATTGTGACACATGTTTACTCCATCAATGGCGTGTCGAGCACCTTGACTGCCGTGTAGTGACACCACCCTGAACCACCTGTTAAAAGAATAAACAGCAAACAGAAACAAATACATACACCTGGTCCACATCCTTGAGTGTGGCAGCTGCTCAAACACAATTGATGTCTGCAACCATCTCCCAACATACATATCACACGAGTGAAAGGCAAAGTGAGGTCCATGTGACAAAGTCATGTAAATAATCGCCATGTAGAAATAGTCACACACAGTGACAGAATCCTAAGCACCCTCAATGTGTGTCACATGAACAGACACTGCACAGTCGTGTCACGGCCTGAGCCTCAGTGAGGTCACATTACTAGAACAGATAACCTAATAAACACATCTGTGAAGGACATGACATGTCATGACATCTTATCAAATGACATGTCAATCATAATGCCCATATACACAAGTGTAAGAAGCCACAAAGCGTCCTGGGGTGTGGAACACAGTGATGATAGAGACACCAAACTTGGTAGGGCAGGTAACATTGAGATGGCGGCAGTGCATGGGAAGTGGGGTATGAGAAAAGGGGATTGGGGGAGGGTGCAGTGCAGTTAAAGTGAAGGACATCATACCAAATAAAACAATGAAAAAAATAAAGAAACAGCGGCCATCTGGTGTCAAGTCCAAGCCTAAGTGCAGACAGCAGGTGTAAAGTGCAGGTATGTGGCTGTTGGCATTCATAAAAACAGTCCAAGTTTGGGGGATGCCAGGGAGGCAGTGCGTGTGAGCAAGTGGCATGCGAGGGGACATTTGCCCTAATTCAGAGGACATCCACATGACCATTGCAGATTCAGACAGGAGTTCAACAGATCAGAGGAGTACCAAAACTACAAGCAAAGAGGAGTGATTCAAGTTCATGGCAATCAGACAGTGCGCTAGCCGCCGGGACTGCTGAATTTGTCTGCCAATTTTAAAAACATAGATATGCCAAAAGTGACTGCCAGTGCGAGATGCCCAACAACAGCAAAGACAATGATAACAGCACAAACACATGCTGGTGAAGGGCAAAGCACAACATATGCATCAGACTGCATCAAGCTAATTCAGCAGCATATAACGTGACCATTTTACACTCCCATCAGTCACTCCATCCACGACCCTCACAAACACACTGAGAAACAATACACAGTGATGCTGCTCATGTGAAAGCAAATGACACTTGTACACCCAAACTCCCCCATCACACCCACCCAATGGTCATGCACATATGTTTATGCCCTACGCAAATGTATAGCAAACTTGACACATGCATGCAAGGAAGCACACACATGACCTATCGTCATTATCAGTGACACCAAACCGAGTAACAAAGACGCAAACTGGATAGAAAATAGTCAGACAAACAATTACTGTGCGTAAACCAAATGAAATATATTCTCCAGTTGTATTTTGTTCATGCACAGTGCAAATCATAAATCATAATAGGTACAAAAGAATACATTAAAATAATGTTAAAATGTTCAAAACAAACTTCTGAATATGTACATGAAAAACACAAAAAGTCCACGTTCATGAAAGAATTTTTTCAATTAGAACGAAAAAGAAAAAAATAAACATTTCTGCATGGTGAACACAAAAATTGCCAACTCAAGTAAACTATGTACAAATAAAAATAGAGCAAAGTCCTATTTGTACTCCACATTATAAAAAATATAAAAGCTAAATCAAACATGAACAACTATGTACATAAATTGGAGTAAAGTCCAAAAACTCCAAATGAAAAAGAAATCAAATGGAAACCTATGCCTAATTAACTATTTACAGAGGCAGCGGGCTAGTCCTTCTCCTCACCATGCTCCCTCAATGTTTCGGCCAGGGCATCATCGAACACTGCGTCCAATTCCCATAGGTGGACAACTGCTCAAGGGCTTTCAGGGACTCCAACATGGTCCTCTCCATTCCCTCCAACTCCCTGCAAGTCTCCTCGAGGACCTCAGCCTGCCTCTCTGCCCGACGCAGTGAAATCTCTGCAGTGGCCGTGGTGAGTTGTGCCTCCTGTGCTTGCTGCCGCTCTGTCCAGATTTGCCACCCCAAACACTCCAACACGGAAGACATCCTTTGGCGAAGGTCCACGTTTGCATCCTGCCTGATCCCCAATACCTGCCTCCCTGAGATGGTATTCCCCAAGTACTATAGCCTCCTACTCCGAGCCTGCTGCTCAAAATGCCTTAAGGACAGCCTCCGGGCTAATGACATCACCTGGTGCTGTCGTGCACGTGCCCTGCTCCTTGGTGCCTGCTCTCCCTCCATTGTCACAGCTCCTGTCGTTGGCTGTATTGCCGTGGTGACCACCTTGGATGATCCAACATTGACTCCCAACACTGGCTGGCATGTGATCTCCACCAGATGGGCCACCGGGGGTGGGAAAGGTACACAGGGGCCCTGGTGGTATCTGGGCCAGAAGGCAGCAGGGAGGATGACTGGGGCAAATATGAGGAAGACAAGGAAGGGGTCGCAGAAGTGGGCAGCCCAGTCACCAAATTTGAGACCAGGAACTGAGCTAGCCAGTTCAGGAGACGCCAGACCCCATTGTGATGATGTGCAAGCCCACCACCGTGAGTCTGCACATCATCACAAATGGTGGCTGTATACCTCGCAACACCGGCTAGCTCAGGTTCCACCCTGATCCGCAGGCATTGATGTTTCCGTTTGTGTGGAAATATCCCCCACCCGTGGATGGGTCCGGCCTGGGGCATGCCCACAGGTGCATACTGGTGCAGTCGCAGTCCCAGGGGAAGGATTAGGCCCAGACCACTCCACAGCGACCTGCACTGCCTCCTGCACCTGAGTCTGAGCTCCACCAGTCACACCCACCTCATCACCCCCACCGGGCCCCATGGACTGGGCTGATGCGGCCTCCTCCTACTCCTCCTCCCCCACCAACCTGGATGCCTCCCCAGCATCTACCGTAGTGGATTGCTCCTATATGGGCTCACCTGTCCCTCCCGCTGCCGAGGTGTCCACATCCACCTTTGCCCTCTTGGACCTCCCCTCAGCAGCTGTGGCCAATGTATCTGACGCGGCACGAGTCTCCTTGCTCCCCGATGATGAAATTACCTGGGGGCTTGACTGGGCCTTGCATCTCTGCCTGGTGGAGGCATCCGTGCTGCCTTGCTCCACAGCACCTGCTCTGCCCTCTTCTTTCAACAGCGCTGTGGATATGGAGACATAGAACACAAACATCAGGGTACTCTACCTGTGTGTGTATGACTGAGAACCTACGCACATAAAGTACACTGCCAAAGGTTACAGCCGTCATTAACCTCCACAACACACAGGTACATGCAATGTACATACATGAAAATACATATCTGTCCTACACAACAGGCAATCACATCCTTGGACATGGCACTGTCAGCACCTACAGATTGTGCATTCTACACACACATGCATCATGGCCCATATACATGTCATTCACACACATCACCTGACAGTCCTGAAGCAGTGCACTGAGCTATCACATCAGTGTCCCCTCAACTTCAATCAGTCAGCAAGATAGTGCACACATTCAAATGCACCTGTTACATCCATCCTGGAGTGTTAGCCAGTTACACAGTCACATTTCAGACACATACACGTGTACACGATCACTGTTCATGATGTTGACGACAACATCCAAACGTCACACCTCTCAAACAACCATGTCTCAGACACATGGAAGCAACCATGTTCACGTTGTAATATGCGGCCTCACAACACACGCTGTAAAATTAACACCGTTGGAATCAAGCATGCATAATAGAACACATATTCAGCACTGTCTGGGACATGGAAACAGACATCCGTACAAGAGGCATACTTGCCGTAAGGTCAAGGTGCACACTCCCACTACACATCAAAATGCGCATGCACTGTGGATGACAGCAACACATGGACACTTAACAGTCGACTCCACACGGGGCTGCAAATCGATGACCTGGGCATGCAGCACCAGGTAGAACTTCTCCAGGACCCGCATGTTTGTGGTGTTTAACCGGCCCCGGCGCCCACCTTGGTCGAGACCAGCCTTGAGGAAGCACCTTGTTGTGGGTGCTGGATTTCAGGTCCTCCCAGTGCTTGTGCACGTGGTTGAAATCCCAGGGTGCAACCCCCTCCATGTTACTGGCATCCACAATATGGTCCCAAATCATCTTCCGTCCTTCCTTGCCAACTTGCATTGCTCCGTGGAAGAGGGCATCATAATGTCCCAGGCCTTGCTTCACCAGAATGTTAACTTCTTTGGCACTGAAGCTGACAGCCCTCTGCCTCGCTGCTGTAGGGTTGCCACTTGCCTCAGAAGATGTTTGTCAAGACATTGCAACCCCCGGGGCAGATGTAGGTGGGCAAGGTGGTCCTAGGGCTGGGCTGTTGAGTAGTTGTCTGGCACATTGGGAGTCTTCTGGATCAGCAGAGGTGGTCACAGGTCCAATTACCGAAGCACTGGCAATGGCTGTACAGCAGGCATTAAAATTGCAGGGCACGTGGGCAGCATGCACACACGGTGGGCAGGCAGCAGCAGATGGCTCATAGGATGCAGCTCAGGGCAATTGGAGGCAGGTAAATTGGCTGGTAGGCAGGAGCATGGGTCTTCTGTGTTACTCGTGTGGGCAGCTGGAAATAGAGTGACTCTGCATGTGCGGGAAGAGCACATTAGCATGAAATCAGAGGAAAGGGCCTAAGCGCATAAGTTATGTGACACGCTCTGAACGTTGGATGTTGGCCTACAGTATCGGGTTAAAGCAGTGCATAGGAGACCATCACATGCTTGTGCGAGTTATAGCAGGCAGACGTGTGGACGTCAGCGATTATAGCGTTTCCATGCAATCTCTTCACTACGGCGACAGTGCAAGCTTTTTCTTTTGGTGGAGGATTTGCCTCCATGCACACGCGCGTGTCCTTTTCCCTTTTTGGTGAGGCTAACGGTGAGTCGTGTATGCATCTTGCATACTGTGGGTGCCGCTGTGAGTCGCGTACCCCCATTTTTAACATCACAGTACCTAACGTGTCCTTCGCATATGTTTTTTTTGTGTTGCTGGGTGCCACAGCGTACTGTGTAATGTTTGTTCTTCTCACATGGGCTACTGAGGTGTCACCTACATGTATTTTTCTTCTTTGGGGTGCCTGTGCATTACGCGTCCTGTTTTTTTCACCCCGGGGTTACTTTGAGCCTTGCTGGATCACACTTGTACGTTTAACATCACATACACTGCCCCCTCACTGAAATTGCCCAGGACAATTGATAGTGGCATCTCCCATTGCACCAGTCTATCAGTGGTGACCAAGGTGGTGGAGTTGGCCGAGGTGTCTGAGGTGTCTGAGGTACCTGGGCCCATGCAGGTAGAGGCATGCCCCCCACCCAACAGGGTCAGGGAGATGCAGCTGATGCTGACGTCCCCAGCACCCATGGTCCTGGAGCAGCAGGGTCATCTGATGTCCACACCAGCCAGGGTCAGGAAGCTGCAGGAGCAGCTGCAATCCACACCACTCTGGCTCAGGGTCCCCCAGCGAGGCCTACAGTGGTCACGTCTCTGGTCCAGCCAGACGCAGGGGCAGATGTCATTACATCCAAGGGGAACGGACATGTAGTGAAAGGTCCTGGCACCAACACCCGGGGTCCTGGAGCAGCAGGGTCATCTGCTGTCAACACCAGCCAAAGTCAAGAAGCTGCAGGGGCAGCTGCAGCCCCCACCACCCAGGCTCAGGGTTTTGCAGCCAGGCCTGTAGTGGTCATGGCCCTGGTCCAGCCAGACGCAGGGCATATGTTGTTGTGTCTAGGGGAAGGGACGTGCAGTGACACGATTTGGCACCAGCACCCAGGAACGCAAGCCCCATCCACCAGTGCTCCAGCCCCTACTGACCCAAGTGATCCCAGCCACACAGGGTCTGCACAACCTTGCAAGAAGGTGAACCATGCAGTAGCAGGACAGATTCAAACCCAAGCCACGGCACAGGAGACCCACACGTCGAGGAAGAGGAGCTTCAATGATGAAGAACCCCAGATCCTCGTATGGCCCACTGGCAGCATTTCACAGATAGAATAAATGCTCCTGAGGTAGTGAAGCATTGGAATTACCTCTGGTGCCGAGCCAAAGAGAAGCTGGGTACCAATTTCACCTCTACTCTGGTGACTGGAGGTGGGTCACCACGAGAGGATGTCAAAAACCCCATAGGGGAGGAAAGTGTCGACACTCTCCCCGAACCACAGAAGTCGACCCTCCACCCGTGGTTGGCACAGATACCTGATATTCAAAACACAGGATACCACGTTGCAGCCAATAGGGGGAAGAGGGTTAGGGAGAGGTTGTGGACGGGGAAGGGGAGGTTAAGGGAAACCGAATAGAGGGTTAGGAAACACCTAAAGTGGATAGGATATGGGGAAGAACAAGAAAAAACCCTACACTGTCTAATATGTAGATCGTATACCAAGAAACATAACACACACATAGGTCACCACGCATGCCCCCTTAATACAGGCCAAATAAGTACCTTAGCTAGTGTATTTGTGCTCTCTAATAGCCCCTTGATACATGCACATGTAGAAACTACCAGGACATAGAATACATGTATGCAGGCGTTAATGAAACAAACTCATGGGATGTGATTCCCAACATGAAGAACATGACACATGGCCCTTTGGGCAATCATAAGCAACATACAAACTCATAGAACATGTAGGACCAAAGATGTGAGTTCAACACTAACAGAGAATGGATTCCAACAAAAAAATACACTGAGGGAGCAGCCCCTAATCTAAGCTGTATGTTGTACTGCATGCCAGCTTAGTGCCTCCATAGTAGAAACATTCCGTAATCCCTTAGACATGGACTACTCATAGAATTTACCCATATGATATGCTCCTGAAAGTGTTTGTTTATCTTCAAAGAGATAATTATGCAAACATTGCCTCACGTTAATTCACGCAAGCAAACAAACTCATTCAGAACTTATCTGTGCATCTGGGAGACTCGCAAGCCGTCCCAGATGAAGAATGATGACGCCTTGATAGAAGTGAGGCACCGTTCACAGTGTCAGCGGCGGTATGGAAGCAGAGCTTGAACGAGGCGGCATGAGTCCTCCTTGCATTTCCCGTGCTCCGCCGCTCGTTCTCTCATGGACCGCGTAGTTCTCCGTGTGCTGCTGCTACCACATACCCGGAATCCTCTAGGAAGTTTAGGACGTGCGCAAGACAGCACGAACCTCCGGCATGGCTTCGCCTTGTGAAAACAATAAGCCACACCTGCCGTGTGCCGTTGGCCTGTGATAAGGTGTTGCTAATTAAAGACAGCTGGCCAACGCGCACGGCAAGGACTACGAATTGTCAAAGGGGCTGCTGGGAAAATGTAGTTTTTCCAACCCCATGTACCAATACTTAAGCTCTTTTCAGATTTAAACACCTCCTCTTTCACCTCCACCACCCCATATTCCTGACATTACCTCCTCTCCCAGGGCCCTTCCAGGGGCTTGGTCTATCAGGATGTTGCTGATGAAATTGTCTGACCAATCTTGGAGCATGATCCTCAGCTGCGAGTTCCCAAGAACAATCTTCTGGTCCATATTCTTTCCACTGAATTAGATACCTAAATTGTCGATTCCTTTTTTTAACATCCAGAATGCTCTGCCCTTCATATTCCTCTTGGCCATCTTTCATGATTGCTGGGGGACCACATGCCTGGAGCTGCAGGTTTAAGGAAAGAGACATGGAACATTGGGTGTATATGTAAAAATGCAGGCAAACGCAATTTCATAGCAGTTGCTGATATACATTTGCAAATCTCATACGGCCCAATGAACCGAGGTAGACATTTTCGTGATCCCATTAAAGACAAATTGCGAGTAGATAACCAAACTCTGTCCCCCACTTTATATTGAGGACCTTCCTGTCGGTGCTTGTCAGCTTGTCTTTTGTATTGTCTCTTGGCTCTCTCCAGATTTTCTCGTGCCTTCTGTCTAGCCTCAAGAACAACTGTTTGCACTCCTGTAACTCTGGCATATTCCCTATTTCCGGCAAATCTTCTGGTATCATATTTTGTTCATGACCATATAAACATTCATTAGGTGCCATGCCCAAGGAAGTATGGTAGGTATTGTTATAAGTAAATTCCGCTAACCATAAAGCTTGCACCCAAGAATTCCAACCTTCACTCAAATAGCCCTGTAAATATTGTTCAAGTGTTTGATTCTCTCTCTATGTCTGCCCATCTGTCTGGGAGTGATAACTGGTGGAAAGAGCACAGTTAATTCCCAATACTCGACAAAAAGCATGCCAAAATCTGGAGGTAAATTGCGAACCTCTATCCGAGGCAATACTTTTTGGCAATCCATGCAGCCTTACAACAAGTTGTAGAAATAACTCAGCCAATTTGCCTGCCCCAGGTATTCCTTCCCAAGGAATGAAGTGAGCTTGTTTTGACAGAAAATCTACCACTACCCATATGGTGTCATATTGCTTATCAGGCGGCAGATCAGTAATAAAATCCATAGAAATGTGTGTCCATGGTTGCTCAGGAGTAGGTAATGGCTGTAGTAAACCTTTTTATCTGACATGCTCTGCTTTGTTCCGTGCACAATTCTCACATAATTCCACATATTTTTTCATATCTTGTTTCAAGGAGGGCCACCAAAAGTATTTTTCCAACATGGTCTGCATTTTTCTCAACCCTGCGTGTCCTGCTAAAGGAGATTGATGACACCAGAATAAAGCCTTGTCTTGTAACTCTTTCGTTGGTAAATATAATCGCTTCTGATGATAGTGCAACCCCTTTTGTATAATGCATGCCGGATGACTGTTCCGCCACTGTGCCAACTGTCGCGATGTTAAAGCTTTCTTGACTAAGTCTGTGACTTGTGTGGTAATGGCCCCAACAATTTTATCTGGTGAGATAACAGTTTTAACTTCATCTACTGGATGTTCCAAACTTTATTGTCTAGAAAGCGCATCTGCCTTCCCATTTTTGCTACCTGGTCTAAAAGTAACCACAAAATCAAATTCATTAAAGAATTGAGACCATCGCAATTGTCTTGGACTAAGTGTGTGGGCTGTCTTGAAATATTGCAAATTTTTGTGGTCAGTTACCACCACCTGATGTCTAGCACCCAATAAGTAGTGTCGCCACTCAAGGAATGCTGCTCAAATCACCAACAACTCCTTATCAGTTATAGAATAATTTTTCTCACACCCTGACAGTTTTCTGGAGTAAAATGCAACCGGGTGCCATATTTCTCTTTCACCTTTCTGTGATAGAATAGCGCCAATCGCCACATTGCTAGCATCTGTCTCAACTTGAAATACTCTTTCCGTGTTTGGATGTTGTAACACAGGAGCAGTAGTGAAGGCTACTTTCTACTTCTGAAAGGCGTTTTCCGCTTCATCACTCCAAGTAAATTTCACGCCCTTTTTTAACAAAGGCGTGATGGGAGTGATTATGTTAGAGAAATTGCTGATGAATCGCCTATAAAAGTTGGCAAAGCCCAGAAAGGATTGTATATCTTTGATGCATTTCGACGAAGGCCAGTCTCTAATTGCCTGCACATTCTTAGGGTCCATCACAATGCCTGTATTAGTCCAAATAAATCCCAAAAATGCCACCTGTGTTTTATTAAAGGCACATTTCTCCACTTTGACACATAATTGACAATCCTGTAATCGATGAAATACTGTTTTTACATGTCGCACATGCTGCTCTGGAGATTCAGAATAAATCAAGATATCGTCAATATAAACAATAACAAAAACATCAATGAATTCCTGTAAAACTTCTTGCATAAAGAACTGAAAAGCAGCAGGAGCATTACATAAACCAAAAGGCAAATCAAGGTATTCAAACAAATCAAACTTAGTTCTAAAAGCCGTCTTCCACTCACCCCCCTCCTTAACCCGTATCAAATGATAAGCTCCTCTCAATCCAACTTGGTGTAAATCTTAGCTGACCTCACTTGGTCCGACAACACTGAAATCAATGGCAATGGAGGGTTAGGAAACACCTAAAGTGGATAGGATAGGGGGAAGAACAGGAAAAAACCCTACACTGTCTAATATGTAGATCGTATACCATGAAACATAACACACACATAGGTCACCAAGCATGCCCCCTTAATACAGGCCAAATAAGTACTTTAGCTAGTGTATTTGTACTCTCGAATAGCCCCTTGATACAGGCACATGTAGAAATTACCAGGACATGGAATACATGTATGCAGGCGTAAATGAAACAAACTCATGGGATGTGATTTCCAACATGAAGAACATGACACATGGCTCTTTGGGCAAGCATAAGCAACATAAAAACTCATAGAACATGTAGGACCAAAGATGTGAGTTCAACACTAACAGAGAATGGATTCCAACAAACAAATACCCTGAGGGAGCAGCCCCTAATCTAAGCTGTATGTTGTACTGCATGCCAGTGTAGTGCCTACATAGTAGAATCATCTGTAATCCCTTAGACATGGACTAATCATAGAATTCTACCCATATAATATGCTCCTGAAAGTCTTTGTTTATCTTCAAAGAGATAATTATGCAAACATTGCCTCACGTTAATTCACGCAAGCAAACAAACTCATTGACAACTTATCTGTGTGTCTGGGAGACTTGCAAGCCATCCCAGACGAAGAATGATGATGCCTTGATAGAAGTGAGGCACCGTTCACAGTGTCAGCGCCGGTATGGAAGCGGAGCTTGAACGAGGTGGCGCGAGTCCTCCTTGCAATTCCTGTGCTCCGCCGCTCATTCTCTCATGGACCGCATAGTTCTCTGTGTGATGCTGCTACCACATACCCGGAATCCTCTAGGAAGTTTAGGACGTGCACGAGACAGCACGAACCTCCGGCATGGCTTCGCCTCGTGAAAACAATAAGCCACACCTGCCGTGTGCCGTTGGTCCATGATAAGCTGTTGCTAATTAAAGACAGCTGGCCAACGCGCACGGCAAGGACTACGAATTGTCAAAGGGGCTGCTGGGAAAATGTAGTTTTTCCAACCCCATGTACCAATACTTAAGCTCTTTTCAGATTTAAACACCTCCTCTTTCGCCTCCACCACCCCATATTCCTGACAGAGGACAATGAACTCACTCTACATGAAGAGGCCATCAGTGATATGATTGATGTGGAGCCGATCCAAGGCGTGGGAGACCTGCCAATTTATGAGGAAATGTCTGGTGAGTGGTAAAGAGGCGTGCATCCAGGACATGTGTACGTTGATTGAATGAAGTGTTACAATTGTCTGGCACCTAATGCCTGCATTTGCATGACTACCATGGGTGAACCATGTCATGGTGGACTGAAAAGGGCCTGTTGTCCTGCAGAATGCATACGAACAATGTGCTACACACCGTGACAATCATCACCACACCTGCTACCTTCTTTCCTGTCACTCTCTGTCCAGCCTCTCATGGCCCTCTTCCGGCTCTAACCTGTGATGGCAGATAGCCTGGTATAATCTGCCACTCCACATTCAACTTCTCTCCTCACATCTCTGATGTCTCTGAGCAGTCACCCTACCAGCTGCACCTCCTCAGTGGAATTCTTCCTTTCCTCTCCTTCTCCCAGCAGCTCACTTTTTCCATAGGACTGGTCATTCATATAACGGCCTACTGCAACAGCCTCTTCCAGGATTTCTGTGCTCCTACTCTCTTCCCTCTGCAACTCATCCAGTACAGACCTGTGAGAATTGTCCTTTTGTCTTGGGGCCAGGTATTTTATCTCGCCAGGACTGCGATGATGGCACTGGCTCCCAGTGGCTACGACTGTTCAGTTCCAAACCCTGTGCATTGTCCTCAATGCCTCATGGATCCTTGGGCCGTAATTCCTTCTACTTTATCTTCCATATTCAGTTCCTTCTAATGGTCTTAAATAATCCTTCTCCTACTCCCTCCGGTTCAGTAGCTTCTCCTCACAATGAGTTGGTGGTTAATGTCTATATTCGACTGAGGCCTCCCTCTGGTACAGCCTCCCTGTCTTAATGGAAGTGGAGGTGAACGTTCTCCGGGTCTGAAGTCACATCTGATGCTTCCTCATGTGTTGTGCTTTCTCTCCTCCTGGAGTCCTGGATGACTGAGAGAATGCACTAGTCACCTGGCCACACTCTATTCTCCAACACGGTCCTCTGAGCCACCAGTTGAACCCATGCACTGCCTCCCGGGCATCCCCCGCGCTTGGGGGCTGATTACTGTACCTACAACCAACTACCGGCACTTGACACCTGATGTTTGCACTTACCCTTCCACAGCCACAAGCCCACAACATTTACATTACTGGTTATGTAGTTGTATTTTAATGTGAGGCCATTCCTATGTACTGCATTGCCCCCTTCAACGTGCCTATTCACTTGCGTGATGTCAATGTGACCTGGCCTCATGGAATCGGTGTGTCTAGCTTCATTCTATTCCACCACCCTAGCATTGTTGCACCTTGTGACACTTGTGTGTTTTGAATTTTTGAATTTCATGTAATGTCATTTCACAAACATTGTACATGGCTCTGGGACAGTAGTCATCACATTCCATCTCATGTTGTTTGCCAGTTCACGCATGGCTATGCTACGTGGCATCTGTGTATTTGCATCAGTGATGTTGGTGACGGAACTATGCCAGTCAGGTGCTTGTTTGTGAAGCAGGTGCTATGCACCATGCACTACATGTGCTGTTGGGCCCTTGAACACACATCGAAGGCTGCTTTCATGCTACCTATCCCTTCCATTGACACTGCGTATGAGTTTGTGCCATGAGTGACATGACATGTTAATGTGTTGCAGGACAACATTGTGATACCTATGTGTGTGGGCTATGCTATTTACATGTGTCTTCATGATTTATTTTCTGTCTGTGTGCAGGTGATGAGGCACTGGATGCAGAGGAGGAGAAGGAGGAGGAACAGGACACTGAGCCACTTCTGAGCATAAGTGGAGGATGTGGTGTGGCAGCCCATGAAGATCCACTGGTGCCATAATCCATTCAGGCCCTGTTTCAGTATGAGTCCACCTCTGATGAAACCTGTGGCTCTGGTGGTGAACCAGAATTTGATTCCTCTGTGCTGTCGCAGGTGAGTGCATAAACTGTGGGTGCTGTTGTATCCAAAACGTCTGCAGGGGGAAAGACCCCTCAAAGGACCAGTCAGTGTTGGTACATCCATCTGTGGTGGTTCCGGGTGCAGGGTCACAATCCACAGTATTGGCTTCTGGTCCTGGGACAGCTGACCAAGGGAGGAATGCAGTCCTGCAGCCACAGACAGTGGCAGCACATCAAGGGCCAGTGTTACTAGGGCCAGGCAGTCGTGGGGTCCCCCAAAGCAGTGGCTGTGTGGCAGCTAGCGATAGTGTGTGGGAGCAGTCCATGTATACTGTTGCACAACAGGGGGCTTCATATGAGATGTTGGCTCAGGGCATGCATAGGGTGGCCAATTCCATGGTTCCCCCCAGAAAGACAGGTGGAGCTCCAGCAGCAGGCATTGTAGTCCACATGCCGCTCACACAGGCTGCACATGGAGGGCAGCAACAGGAGCTGACGGGCAGAACTGAGGGCTCTGCACACATCCCTGGCTGCAGACGGTCAGGCCCACAGGGACGCTCTGAGGGAAGAGTAGAGGACCCTCAGAACTACACTGGCTGCACTCGAGGCAGCCTGCAGTAGACGGTCAGAACAGCAGATGCAACAGTTCACTCATACCATCTCAGAGGAACTCTGTGCATCCCGTGAGGTCTTGCATGCGGACCTCAGAGCCCTCATGTTGTCAATGCATTCATCTCAGTCCCGCATGGCCGCTGCCATGGAGGACCAGCCCACTGCTATGCGTGGTGAACCTCCCTTACCACTACCACCTTCTACTGCTACAACGGAAGGTGGTGACAGCAGTGAGAGCTCTCCCCATCCATGCTAGCCATGTGGCCCATGAACCCATGGAGGGGTTTTATTTTTTCTTCTCAACATCCACACATGTGGGTGTTAACTTGCACCCTGCCCCTCCACCCTCCTAGGCGTCCCCCACCCCGGTCTACCATGGGCATTTTTGATTTTTGTTTACTTTTTTCACCTTGTGAACCTTGGAGACTTTACTGCCTATTTTATCCTGTTTATTTTGGTTGCCATTCTTGTGTCCTCACTTTTACATATGTTAGTCCTTTGTTCCGAGTTAGACTGCTGGGGTTCCCAGCAGGAAAGCTCTGCACCTTCCCTTCACTTGTCTTACCTGTGGTCTATTGTGAATTTATGTGACAGTGTGTTGCTTTGTGTGGCATCCGAGGGCATCCACTGTAGGTTCCGGCTGGACCCATACCGGCTTGTCTCGTGTTTGTACACTCCTTGTTTGTGCCTTAGGGTCCAGACACATAAGCCACTCCTGCTTCCCCTTTCCATGGGCTTGCAATGAAAGCAACGTGTAAAAGTAACTTACACAGGGGCATTGGGCTTCCATTATATCTGTGGACAGTCTCAAGTCCAACCTGTGTATACACCCCTATTGGGATTCATCATTGTTTGTCCACTGCATGGTTGCCATCCCTTTTTAGTTGGACATTGAGATCCATCCTTCATGTTGCTTCTTCATTAATTACCGTGGCTATGTCCAGTATTGTTTGCCTTCCTGATGTATGCGCTTACCTGACCCCTTTAGTTAGCACAGCCACACAAATACTGCAAGGGTGCCCTGTGCAAGTTACGACATATTGAGGCACTTGTGCTAATATGACAAGTCACTGTCAGACAGATTAACTGTTGGGATAATGTGTTTGTGTTATGTTGTACTGGCCAATTGATGTTCCTGTGCACATTATTATTTTGATGTGTGAGAGTGTGTTCTTACTGTACTAGTTCCATTGATCATTCAGCGCTTTGGGACAGTAGTGGTATGTGTTGGCCATTTATTTGTCTCTGTTGACATTGCATGCCATACCATGGTGTGACAACCAGGTTCAATGAAGTGTGGGAGTGTTTAGGTGACATAATGGCATTTAGATGTGTACCTAGGCATGGTGTTAGTGGAATACTCCATCTTCCATGTGTTCCTTTTGTGCACAGCTGATTGAATTGGTTTAAGTTCTAAGGGATGCACACAATGTTACACTTCCAAGGACAGATTCTCAGGGGGGTAAGGTTGAGACAGATGATTGTCCCTTTGACACCATTGAATGTCACCTGGTATGTGCCAGGGCAGTGTGCACTCCACGGGGGTTGGATTTTAGGTGAAAAATGGTGCCACAAGTTGGGTACGGGCAGCCTTGCCACGTGCCCTTGTCCCTCCCATGCGCAGCCACCATGCATGTGGTTTGGGATGTGGGGGCACCACCATTTCTACCGGTACACCAAGCTGTGTTGCAACATTCTGCAAGACACATGCTGCCACAATGATCCTGCACACTACTGGTGGTGCACATAGTAGCTCACCACCAGAGTGGTCAAGGGAGTGGAAGCGTGATTTGAGCACTCCGAATGTGCGCTCCACTATGGCCCGAGTTGCAATATGGGCTGTGTTGTTTCTTACCTGGGGTGGTGTGGTGGGGTTCCGTATTGGCGTCATCATGTAGGTGCTCATCGGGTAGGCACTGTCCCCTGTGCAGGTGACATGGTTTGTCGGTGGTGGGGTTTTGTCTGTGTGTAACATGGATGCTTTTTCAGGGCCCTTTCTACTCACCAACAAGCCATGTGTTGCCATGGCTCCCAGCTTCCAGGTGACATTCTGAATATGGAACTATCATGGGTGGACCCTGGATAGTTGGCATATGCAGAGGTTATAATTCCCTTGGCATCACATACAACCTGCACGTTGATGGAATGCCAGTGCTTGCGATTGCGATAGATGTGCTATGTGGCCCTAGGTGGACGTAGGGCCACATGTGTGCAATCGATGTCACTATGCACTTTAGGGAAGTGTGCCACCCTGTAAAAGTCCTGGACCATGGCCTGCCTTTCTGCAAGTGTTCTGGGCATGTATATGTGCCTGCGGACTGAGGGGCGTGCAGTCATGATTACCAACACCTGTTGTAGGCAGCATGACTGCGTGGGCTGTGAAATGCCCCCAACTGCAGTTGTCTGCTGAAATGACCCATTGGCCAAGAAATGCAGTACATTGAGCACCTTTTCCAAGGGGCTCAGTGCTTGGGAGCATAGGGTGGGTGATGTGAGGTTATCTTCCCACTCCCTGACCAGGTCTAATATGATATGACGTGGAAACCTATATTTTATAATTTAACATGATTTGCCTTGTCAAATCTGGCGCTCAACTCCATGGGCCAGGTACAGCTTATCATAGACAGAATACACCACAATAAAGTATAGGTGAAGAACTTGCTCTTGGGTCCCGAGGCCGCTGCGAAAACCAAGCTGGATCTCACTAAGAACATTCTGCTCAAAGGCCCATTGCTCCAAATTGATCAATATGGTGTGCCCCAAAAATCTTGAATTGGGCATCAAGAAGGGAGATGGGCCTGTAAGCAGCCTGGTTGCCTCTCAGACCTTTCTTACAAATTGGAAGGATGATTGCTCGTTTGCCTGTGGCAGGGAAGTTAAATTTCCACACTACTGCCTTGAAACTGATAGTCAGTATGGGTCCCAAATATCAATCAATCTTTTAAAGAAGTGTACAGGGATAACACCAGGGGAAGGGCATCAACCTAGAACCTGTGCTAGGATTGCTGCAACCACTTTTGGATAGGTAATATAAAATATATTGTGCCTGTGACATAACCTATGTGTTAAACATGAGTTGGAATAACAGAAACTGTAGGTTTTGAAATTGCAGCCTTTTCCCATCATATAAAGGGGGACAATGGGAGATCCACCAATCATCCTCGACGGTGATTACCTTACCAGTAGCACCCTGCAGATACTTGGGACCCGTATTCACTATCTGTCATCGTTTTGGAGGATAGGTCCTTGGCGAGTAAGCTTATCCAATTCCAATTTCTGTGGTAGACAATTATATTTTGTAGGAAGCTAGAGTTGATATCATTTCAAATTTCAAGGATGGCATTATTATTTAGGGTGGAGAGCAAATTCCATTTCACTGTTTTGCATTCCTCGTTGAACCAGCCCTTGCTGGTCTTAACTGGGCCGTGCTTGATCTTCCCAAAACTGGCTTTGAAAATTCCAGACATCAAATGGGCAATTCCAGACATCAAAGAGGCCAACCTTCTCCCTGTGGAAGACTAAAAAGAGTATAGCATCAATATGTGTAGGGTTGAAAAAGATGGCGAATCATAGATGCATTATCAGACTTTTTCTTTTTCAGTCTTCTGCAACTGGATTCAGATTCTGTTCTTGCAGATTGGGAAGGAAAAAAGAGGCTCTGTACCCCCCAGCCAGTTGATTGTAAGGGCTAGGGGGTAATGACCTCTCCTCTCAAGCACTCTCTTGTGCACCCTCTGCTCAAAAAACACTCTGCCGCCTGTCCATTCTGTCAAACTATCGCCAGATCTCCATCACTCCTTTCCTGGGGAAACTTCGGGAGAAGCTGGCTATTACTCAATTTACCATCCATATTGAATCTGTTGGTTGTCTCTGTGACCATCAGTCTGGCTTTAGAGCATCCAAAGGCACAGAAACTGCTCTTTTGAACACCTATGAAGACCTGCTCTCAAATCTTGACACCAACTCTCCCTCTGTCCTCATTCTTCTCAACCTCTTTTCTGCTTTTGATATGGTAAACCACAACATCCTGATCACCCATCTCTGTGATAACCTGGGCATCACTCACCTCCTTTCTCTCTGAACGGCCCTCCCATGTGGAACTCGGGCCCTTTCTCTCCTCTACCACTATCTCTCCACATGTGGTGTCCCCCAGGGATCTAACCTTTAACCTTGGTACTTCAATATCTATATGGCCCCCATGGCTCACAGGATCTCTACCTTTACCTCTGACTTTCAGTGTTATGCGGATGACGGCACCTCTCATTCAGGCTACCCTCAGTCTCCTCACTCATCGCTGACTGTCAATCCGCAATTCATGCTTGATGTGCTGCTAACGATTTATGCCTGTATGCCAGTAAGATAGAGATCGTCCTTATTGGGACCCCTGCTCCCACTTTCCCACTTTCTCACTGGCCTGCCCCCCTTGGCCCTGCACCTTCACCTAGCAATAACGGGCATCTTCGACTCCACCATCTCCTTCTCTTCTCACATCTCAGACATCTCCAAAAGGTCCAACTACAGACTGCACCTCCTCAGAGGTATTCTACTTTTTCTCTCTTTCCACCCAGAGGCTCATCACCTCAAGAGCCCTGGTTCTCTCTAGGCTCTCCGCCCTCTACACCTCATCCAGAACATATCCGTGAGACTTATATTTGGCCTCAAGCCCCGGGACCACATCTCTCCAGTGCTGGAATCCCTCCACTGACCTTCAGTGCCTGCAAGAATCAGGTTCAAGACCCTCTGCATAATTCACAAGCCTTTCTGGGGCCGGGGCATGCACTATCTAGAACACTCTCTTTCTAAATTCTCTTCCTCTTTCTAGAGGCCTCTGTTCGTCCTCTTCCAACTCTCTGCAGGTGAACCGCTTTCACACACAGAGATTTGCGGATAGATCTTTATCCTCTGCAAACGCTTCCCTCTGCCTCTCTCTATCTTAAGCCGGAGCACTGTAAGTTCCGGAAACTCCTGACGACCTTCCTTTTCTCTTCCTCTTATCTCACTCTCCCCTGCTAACCTCCTTCTTTTCTCTCCACCCTCCTTCTTCTCCCTAACTCTGTTAACTTTTTGCTGACTGGCTGTGGCTCAACTCCAGAGCCAGTCTTTTGCACTTGCCTCCAGGTTGCTGCACTTTGTTCAACATTACTGCTCTTTCAGCTTACGTTCCTTGAGCTGGTAACCTCTCTGCACTTACCCAGGGCCCTGCTGGACCGGAATCTTTCTTCCCCCCCACACCTCCCATCTCTTCAGCTTTTCCTGTATGTATGCATGACCTAAATGTACTAGGACCAGTTAGTTTGTCTGTCCTGTCCCCCCACCGTTTTCGGACCCCCCTCCAGAGCTTGGTCTCAACTGTACCACTTCATACACTTGCACTAGCAGAAATGTCGTCAGGCCCAGTATGCTAGTTTTTTCTATTTAGATCATTCCGAATTTTCAAGGCTTAAGAACAATTACTGTATTTCCTTGTTCCCTTCCCGCCTTGATGCGCTTTCAAGCACTTCACCTGTGTACATGTGCTATATAAATAAACAATAAAATAAAAAATAAATTCGGTGTTCAACAATATACAATTCTTTAACTAAGGGCCATTTACATACAGAGAGACATATGTAGTCAATCGTTGACCCACGGGTGCTTTTAAATGTTTCCTGGGAAGGTCTGTACATATTCTCCCATTAATAGAGCAAATACCCCATTGTCCCAGCAAATAATTGAAAAAAAGACTGTTGAAGCATGAATGGGGATCACTCATCTAAAGGTCTTGAATATCAAGCAAAACATTTTCTTGTGGGTCGACAAATTCGGGACGAGTTCCTTTGCCAACTTTCAAGTTAAAATCACAGGCTTGTGCAAAATCCAGAGGAAAATTGCTGGTGACCTTTGAACAATTTAAATGAGTTTTTGTTAAAACAGCCAATATGCTGAACTGTCTCCCCCTCGCTTGCTTGATTTGGGGGGACACAAATCCATCCACAGTTATTTTGTAATTTGTCAAAGTTTCTTGGAGGAGAATCACATTAAAGCCAGCTAAAAACCTTAAAATTGAGTGGTCTTTAAATTTGTTTGCACAACCCTCTATATTCCACGAAATTTCTGAAAAAGAGGAAGAAGATAGGGAAGGCATTAAGGTAGAGTGGTTGTTAAAGGAATTGGTTTTAATTAATGATGGCAATGTCAGATTAAAGCTATTATTGCACCTAACACAGGTCTTACATTCCCTGAGGACAAGGACACATTAGCTAGTTTGAAGGTCTGGGCTAATCAGTACACTTCTTCTAAAGAGTTCAGGATCTCATATCGATTGTGGAGGGTCAAACCTCTGGGTTGAGTGATGAGCTTTTGAGGTCTGGATTCACATGCCTGGTTGTTAGTGGATGACTTAGCAGTCACACCGGACATATGCTTGGCTGAGAGTGTTGTATGAATGTAGTTAGGAAAAATCAAAGAAGTGGCCTGCCTGGAACAGCCATGTTGGAAGGGAACTGTCCTACACGTAGGATTGGTGTAAAAATAAGACAGTGAGTAAGGATCACCATCTAAAGTTAGACCACAATACATATTGTAACATATCAGGATTGGAAAATGTTAGTGAAATGCAGTTCCCTGCTTGGTTCGGCACATCTAGGGGTACCACCAAGGGCAGTCCCATGGGTCACAACATCAGCATCTCAAGACCAAGGTGGTGCTAGCGTCCCTTCTCTCCCTCTTTGGCTCCCTGGGTAATTGATCATGGCTCACAGACAATGGACCGCAGACCATGATCAAGGCATGGTCAAGAGGTGCACTGAGTGCTACCAGCCTGACCGGTCTGGGACACACTACATTATGTGGTACCTACACCTTCTTCCGTACAGGAGAGATGCCGGTGTGAGAGGCTACAGTAAAGGACCTACTGCCAATCGCTAAAGCCGCAAACCACACTCACAGAGACAGTCGCTTCCAATGCTAAGTGGTGGGCAGTTAACTCAATTCAACCATGGAGCTCTTTACCTTAACTCTACTAGCCTTTCAGAGGCAGTGCCCACTTGAAAACACTCCCAAATACCGAACAGTGCATCTATAAGTTTTGCATAACACACCAAACATAGGGTGTGCATCCTCTGCCAGGAAGGTTGTGGAAAGGGAGAAGCAAGCAGGGCTAGATAATGTTGAGGGGGGAGTCGTGTAAGCAAACTAAAAACAGATATTTTACTTCATTGAGCAGCTCCGTACATGGGTGCAGGAAATTGGGGGCTTGGGCAGGGGTGATAAATTCCCTGACAATTTTAAAAAGGGAGGATACAATATGATTTATCCCCCTCCACAGTTTGGAGCAAGGGGAAAGAAGGCCTGTTTGTTTTTTCCAATTGCACAGCTTAGGCGTCTTTTTAGAAACGTGACTTTCTTTTTCTAAGTGCTTAAAATAAAATAAGACACTGCATTCCTTCCCTTAAGGTACTCATTAATTCACTGTCCAGGCAGAGTATGGCATGAGTGGGTGTACAGCTGGATGCTAACATACTCTCTCCCACCTTCCTATCGGAGACTCGAGATCAAATCTGAGAAATCAAAACATCTCAAAGATAGTCAAAATATTTGAACATTAAGCCCACATAGTCACAAAATAATATTTACTTTGAATGATTCTGAATTTAGACATATTAATGTACAAAGAAAACTGCTATAATTTTGTAATTTATAAAACAAATGTAAGCCTTTGTAATTCAATCTCTATGAGCAAAATGTCATCTTCTAAGAAACAAGATGACATGGTTTCATTTTGCTGCATAGTTTAGCACAGAACACAACCGTTAAGTTTTCCCTCGCAAGGTTTGAGAAATACTGAATTATTTGCTGCTGAGATATTATAGATAGTTTTTGCATTGTAAATGATCTTTCTTTGGCCCGGTTGAGTATTAATAGAACATTGTCTAGTTCTGATGAATAGAAACCTAATATTGTAAATTAGGAAAAAGGTTTAGCCGTGGCCACGTTTTCGGAGCATTGCCATAATAAGATGTGATCTGTGCTGATACGTCTTGAATTTGACTAAGACAGTCATGCAAAGACAATGGCAAGTCCAAACACAGAAACAAAGTCTTTGCCTCTCATTAATATACATGGACAAATGAAGCCACTCACAGGTGTACTTTTTTCTACATATAATTATAGAGATATATGCCATGGCACTGTGGCTCTAAAAGAGTGAACCAATGCTCAGTGGTTGTTGGCAAGTGGATTTCTTAATATGTGCTTTTGTTTTGCATTAACTTTGAAAGTGGCATAATAGTGTGCCTTTTAATCTCCCACACCGCCATGCTGAATCAATTAACTGTGAAAAGGCATGGGAGGGGCCGCCTTTGGTGCGGCAGATGTTTTCAGATTCACCTTCCCACCATTTACCTTGACATTTCTGTCTTTAGCCTTAGGGCCTCATCACGAGTTGGGCGGTATCCCGGCTGGGATACCGCCAAATTTTATTTGTGTTAGCGCCCACCCGTCCGGCGGTATTACCGCTGGATCACCGGATGGGCGCTAAACATTACTCTGCATTCCCCATTGAGTCCATTGGAATCATTGGGAAATTTTACGGTGCAATTATTATGCGGTAATACCACCGGCATTAATTGCGCCAAAAATTGACATTTTTCCAACATGTTTACCCCCAGCTCTGGGCTGGGGTAAACACACCAGACTTGAGATTGGGCGGTGTGGTAAATGCGGCAGTAACACCGTTACCACCACATTTAAGGGCTACTGCCCAACCCGTGGTGAAGGCCACAGCAAGTTAAGAAATGCTCTCAAGTTAAACATGTTTGAGCTAATATTAAATAAATCATCAATAGCCAAGCGGGGACAGAAAAAGGTTCCCTCTGGGCAGTTTGCGTCATTTGCACTGCTAAGTGCAAAAGAGAAGTGCAAAGGGGCAGTGAAAGCCTATTTACACCTTTCTTTTGCACTCCGCAAATCAAAATCAGTAAACGCACCAATGATATGTACTGTGAAGACATCATGAAGCAAGACACGGACAACAGATTCACTTTTCTTAACAAAAGGATTTTATTTTAAAAGTCAGGATGGAGTAAGGCCTCACTTGCCCTATGCGAAGGTGGTATTTCCCTACCTTAATAAACTAAGGGCAGTCTGTGTCAATAAGTTCAACTTAAAAGTCTGTCTGTGTCCAAAACCTATACTTGCCCTCACAACTAAGGACATACAATTTATACGGATGTCAGCACCAAATGAAACAGTGTTCCAAGTAAAGTTCTGAGCTTATTCCAGCTCTGGCTTGTTTACACCTTCAAAGTAAAGTTCTGAGTTTCTTCTAGCTCTGGCTTGTTTTCAACTTCCCCTTCCCTAAATTCAAATGGTTTCAAAAAGGGCTTGTGGTTCCCTTCCCCAAGCTCAACACAGTTCCAGGGTATTACTGGAGTACCCTTCCCCAAGTTCAACATAGTTCTAGGATATCTCGGGGTTCCCTTAAACAAGTTCAACACAGTTCAAGTCTCTTGACAATGATACTTCCAATTTCACTTTACAATCCTTTGGACTCTGTAACAGTTCAAACAGATGCTTTCTTTCCTTCTACACTTATACCACACAGCTTTTGTATCTCGGCTTCTCTTGGCTCTTTCGTAAATCAGCTTACTCGGTCTAGGTGCAGTTGTCAAACCATGCTGTCCACCCATTACAGGTCATGCAACCAATAACCATTGATACTATGTGATGCTCTTGGTTTTCCTTGACCAACACAGGTGTTCCACCCTGTACCTGTGTCAGTGCTTAACATGTGCTGTGGTTTCTTCTTGGTTTGTTCCACAACAAGAGAGCGAGTCACTCAGTCTGGGCCCAATTGTTAAATCATTACGGTTCACCCATTACAGGTCACATAACCGAAGACCTGCCATACCTGCTTATTAACTTCTCTGTCAACCTGTATTGTTTGTCACCACTTAATGCCACCGTTCTTTAACAGTCTCCTTGTTTGGCCCGGATATAATTCATATTTCAGATACTCTTTCAAGCCTGCGTAAAACACAGGCTCCCTCTCTTTGACCCTGTGTCAGTGATCAGTGTTTGCAGTATTATTCTCCTTGGCAGTCTTTTGGCTTTGCCACAACTTGTGTTCACTTTATTTTGTGGTGTGTATCCTCTTCCACCACCTTGCTTCCACAGTGTCCATTCAACTTCAACACCTTGTCTTGCACACTGGTTTTCACTTTTCTTATAGGTATTCTACTTGTCTTTCACACTTGCTTTTCACTTAGTTCAAAAGTATTCATTACCGACTTGCACTTTGTTCATCAATACTTCTTAATCATTTTCACTACTTTCAAAATAACACATCATTTGCTTTCCATTCGTGCTATGTTTTCACATTATTTCCATATCTTCTCTTTAGTTCAGGATTCAATATATAGTGTTGTATTTCACAAAATACTTGCCAACTTGTTTGTGATTCAATGTTCTTTCATTCGGGTTCCAAATCCCATTCTTATCAGTTTCAGTTTGATCGCTAACAGCAAATGTTCCATTCCCACCCCTGGAGCACCCCAGTACGAGTGTTCACTGTCTCACACCCACCAGGGCTTGGCTTCTTCTATGGGCATCTTTCTTCTGTTCTCTGTTTTCCACTTCATTCCTGAGTAAGTGCCAGGAGCTCTCGCACCCAGCACACGCCACCTGTGAACCTTGCGACAGTGGTCCACAGCAATGAAGAGTTTTCTGTGTTCCCCAGCTCCAGCTGGGAACACGAGGCAAAGGGTACTGCAGACAATCTGTTACATTTTCTCTGCGAAACGCCGGGGTCAACTCCCCCGCAGCTTTCCTACGAAGAAAAGCGCACTCACGGGCTCCCCTCTGGAACCGATACAGGTTGCCATGGTGCTTGTTTACACGCTGGCATGTACCGGGTCAGCTGATACCTTGCAGGCGTGAGGAACGTGTACCAAAACCATGCCCCCTGTACTTTAAAAGCACCGCTACTCGTACAGCTCATTGCTGCTAATTGTAGCGTTACTTTCATTGCCGTTACGCTCTGTATCCCTTCTGACATTCAGTCAGTACTTTAATTGATCTCCTGGTTCCCGACGCTCGGCTATTCACTTTATACTGTATTTTGGATACTCCCTTGGTTTTGTTAACGCTTGCTCCATTACTGGACTCCTTCACGGACTGCCTGCCTTTCTCCTCAGTGACTTCCTGCTGCCACGGCTCACTAAGGTAGGCTATTGGTCATCCACTGCTCTTGCCCATTGTCTCCTTGTTATTATCTGAGCCCTTCTCAAGAACACCTCAGCTGCTCATTTGGGAACTACCTGGCAGAGCCATTTACTTCTGAACTGATCCAGGCAAGAGAACCCCTCTCTGCTGGGTTCCTACGTTAGCTTCTATTTTCCTGTCGGACTTGATGGCTGCATCTTTTGGGACTACGGCATTCTTCAGTGAAACCCTCTCCAAGTACATATTGTGACGCTTTCCTGTACATGCACCAACCCGTCACTAGTGCGACTCTCGTGCCGCTCGGGTTACTTTCCTGTACTAACCTCCCTTTTTTTATTTTATCCTTTTGTTGTTTCCCTCCACTTGGACTTCATTCATTCCTGCCAACTCTCCCTTCAGGTCTGTGTCTGAATTATTTATCCATTTTTGGGAAGGTCTAGTTAACTACATTGATGTGTAGGCTAATAGTTCTATTTCTTCTTATAGGTGCATTCCTATAGCAGATTCCACTCCTTAATCCCTGCCTAGGTTCTCCTTTCGTACTATTGTTTTCTTACCTTCCTTCCATATTTTGACTCTTCTAACCATCTATGTATTCCTTTGCAGCATTGGTTTGGCGGTGTGTGTTCTCCCCGCTCTATTAGGCGATTGGCAACTCTGCCTGTTCAGGTTGAAACAGCAGAGAGGCACATCGTAGAAAAGACACCCTCTTTTGAGGAAGCCTACAAGGTCATCCTGGGTGTCCCGTGGCTGCGCTTCCACAACCCTGCCATTGATTGGTCAACCCATCTGATCCAGTTTCCATCTAACGTCTGCAATACCTGCTGCACTTCACTGCTTGGGATTAGCCAGGACAGCCCCGCTAGAGCAGTAGTGTCCTCCACTATGCATGTTGGGGACGTTTCTAACGCGGTTACCTCCGTGGTCCCCACTCAATATGCAGAATACGCAGACGTGTTTGACAAACGGATGGCGGAGGCCCTACCTCCGCATCGGATCTATGATTGCCCAATAGATCTAATACCAGGAATGAAGATACCCGCTGGAAGAGTGTACTCACTCACCCTCAAGGAGGATGCCGTACTTAAAGAGTACATTGACAAGGCACTTTTGATGGGGTTTATCCACACTTTGAAGTCCCCAATGGCATCTCCACTCTTTTTTGTCCCCAAAAAATAAGGGGATTTACGTCCCTGTATAGAGTATCGCACACTGAACGCAGCTACCATAAAAAATCAGTATCCCCTTCCTCTGATTTCCGTCCTCCTCGATCAACTGTGCTCGTCTAAAATTTTCACTAAGTTAGACCTCCGAAGGGCCTACAATCTGATACGCATGAGAGAGGGGAATGAATGGAAGACTGCATTCAAGACACGCTACAGTCTATTTGAATACCTGGTGATGCCTTTTGCACTCTGTAACGGCCCGGCTACCTTCCAGGCATTTATGAATGACCTATTTCTCGACATTTTAGATCAATATGTCATAATTTACCTGGATGACATACTGATCTATTCACAGAACCTGACGGATCATATCCAACACGACAAGACAGTTCTTCAGCATCTAAGAGACCACCATTTATTTGTAAAGGCAGAAAAATGCATTTTTCATGCATCAGAAGTAGAGTTTCTGGGATACGACCTTACTGGCCAGGGAGTTTGTATGTGTCAGTCTAAGATAAAAGCTGTCCTGGACTGGCCGGTGCCCAAGTCTACCAAAACTTTGCAATCATTTGTAGGATTCGCCAACTTTTACCAGCAATTCATCAACGTTTTTTCTGACATCTCTGCGCCTCTTACCTCCTTGACCAGTGCTAAGGTGCCGTAGATTTGGTCACTGGAGGCCCAAAAAGCGTTTGACCATCTGAAATCTGCCTTTACTACAGCTCCGGTTCTTAAGCATCCTGACCCGGATTTTCCTTTCTTTGTGGAAGCGGATGCCTCAGGCTATGCGGTTGGCGCCGTCTTATCACAACAATACCCACACTCAGGCGAAGTTCATCCCATTGCCTATTTTTTCCCGCAAGCTAACGCCCTGTGAGAAAAACTATTCTATCACGAAATGTGAACTCCTAGCCATTAGAGACGCCTTCCTGGAATGGAGGCACCATCTTCTGGGGGCTAAACACCCTGTTACGGTCTACTCTGATCACAGGAGTCTGCTGGCCTTCAAATCAATGAAGTGCCTCACTGCCAAACAAGCGCGTTAGCACTTGTTTTTTTCACAATATCGGTTTGTTATCACATATCGTCCTGCTAACACTCAGATATCTGCTGATGCCCTCTCCCGCCTTCCTACAGGGAATCATTGCTTACGGACTGAGCTGTTGTCTCTACTACCAAACAAACTAATTTGTGGTTGTTCGGTCCAGCCTTCCTTGCGTTCCATCATTACTGAATGCGTATCTACCCATCCTACAGAGATCACCGGACTCAACTTGGAACTGGTGCAAGGATTGCACTTCATTCAGGGGCACGTCTTTATCCCACCGGGACAGGCCCGGACCTTGGCTTTTCAGTGGTCCCAGGACTCTCTGATTGCAGCGCATCCGGGGAGTCAGAAAACACTGGAGGCGTTACGGCGTTGGGCCTGGTGGTCCACCATGTCTAGAGACATAAAAGACTACATAACGACCTGTGCCATCTGCGCCCAACGCAAATCTTCTAGAGCCAAACCTGTGGGTTTGTTACAACCTTTACCGGTCCCATAGACACCCTGGCAGATGGTGTCTATGGATTTCATTGTTGACTTACCCGATATACAAGGACGCAACACATATGGGTAGTCGTTGACTATTTTATGAAATATGCCTTGTTCATACCCTATTCCGAATTACCGTCAGCTCCTGGATTGGCTAGATCGTTCATGACAAATGTATTTTGCTTTTTTGGACTACCATCCGTCATTGTCTCTGACCGGGGAATGCAATTTACCTCACGGTTCTGGAAAGCTCTTACTGCTTCCCTTGGTATTGAGGATAGGCATTCATCAGTGTACCACCCTCAGACAGATGGGCAGACTGGAAGAACCAATTCCACCATCGAACAGTATCTACATTGTCTATGGGCCTCATTACGACTCTGGCGGTAAGGGGTTAACGCCAGCGTTAGCTGCGCCGACCCCTTACCGCCAACTACGAGGTCCCTTAGCGCCATGGCGCTTTTAACACCTGCTTTTAGCAGGTGTTAAAATCCATGGCGCTAAGGGACCATGGAGTTAATTACGCCACCGTAATTTACGGTGGCGTAATTAACGCCTTCCCCACTCCCATTATGCCCTATGGGGCAAAAATGGGAATGGGGAAGGGTAAATGGGGATTGGGGACTTACCGCCCCGCCGACCTCGGAATGGGGCGGTAAGTCCGCCAACCACCATGGCGTAAACGTAGTTTACGCCATGGTGGTAAAGTCACGGCCCAGGCGGTAACTTACCGCCTGGGTCGTAATGAGGCCCAATGTCTTCAGTTCCAGCAGTCTTGGCTCACGTCTTTGCCACAAGCGGAATTCGCATATAATAATTCTATGCACACGTCCACAGGGGTCTCTCTGTTTTTTGCCCTGTATGGTTGTCATCCTAGGACACTACCTCTTGATCCAGCTCTGCCTGGTTCCAATCCAGCTGCAGGTGACTGTGTACGTGATCTAGACCAAATACATCGAGATGTCTGATGTCATTTGCTTTGTGCCCAGGACCGTGCCAAGAAATCTGCGGACCTGCATCGTTCTCCAGCACCAACCTACCAAATTGGCACAAAGGTGTGGCTTTCCTCCCGTAATTTATGGATAGCAGGGAAGCGCTCTCTATTGCCTCGATTCGTGGGTCCTTTTGTTGTCTCCACTGTAATTAACCCTGCTGCGATCCAGTTGTCTCTGCCTTGTTCCTGGCGCATTCACCCTGTTTTTCATGTGTCCCTGCTTAAGCCCTTCATCCTCTCCACTCGGTTACCAACACGGCTTCGTCCTGTTCTGGTGGATGGTGAGGAAGAGTATGTGGTTTCACGCATACTGGACTGCCGGGTTTCTGGGGGAACTGTGCGGTATCTGTTGGATTGGAAAGGTTTCAGTCCTGAGGACCACACTTGGGAGCCTTTGGCCAACTTGCATTGTCCCGACCTATTGAGGGAGTTCCACTCTGCCAGGGGTTGCTGGTGTCTTTGGGGGCGGATGCTGTTACATTTCCTCCACGAAACGCCAGGGTCAACTCCCCTGTGGCTTTCCTACAAAGAAAAGTGCACTCACTGGCTCCCCTCTGGAATCGATACAGGTTGCCATTGCGCTTGTTTACATGCCAGCGTGTACCGTGCCAGCTGACACCTTGCAGGCGTGAGGAACACGTAACAAAACCACGCCCCCTGTACTTTAAAAGCACCGCTACTCGTACAGCTTATTGCTGCTAATTGTAGTGTTACTTTCCTTGCGGTTACGCTCCAAATCCCTTCTGACATTCAGTCAGTACTTTAATTGATCTCCTGGTTCCCAATGCTCGGCTATTCTCTTTGGACTGTATTTTGGATACTCCTTTGGTTTTGTTTATGCTCGCTCCATTACTGACCCGGACTCCTTCACAGGCTACCTGCCTTTCTCCTCAGTGACTTCCTGCTGCCACAGCTCACTAAGGTACGCTATTGGTCGTCCTCTGCTCTTGCCCACTGTCTCCTTTTTATTATCTGAGCCCACTCCAGAACACCTCAGCTGCTCATTTGGGAAATACCTGGAAGAGCCATTTACTTCTGAACTGATCCAGGCAAGAGAACCCCTCTCTGCTGGGTTCCTACGTTAGCTTCTATTTTCCTGTCAGACTTCATTGCGGCATCTTTTGGCACTACGGCATTCTTCAGTGAAACCCTCTCCAAGTGCATATTGTGACACTTTCCTGTACATGCACCAACCCATCACTAGTGCGACCCTCATGCCGCTCGGGTTACTTTCCTGTACTAACCTCCCTTTTTTTATTTTATCCTTTTGTTGTTTCCCTCCACTTGGACTTCATTCATTCCTGCCAATTCTCTCTTCAGGTCTGTGTCTGAATTACTTATCCATTTTTGGCAAGGTCTAGTTAACTACATTGATGTGTAGGGTAATAGTTCTATTTCTTCTTATAGGTGCATTCTTATAGCAGATTCCACTACTCAATCCCTGCATAGGTACTCCTTTAGTACTATTTTTTTCGTACCTTCCTTCCATATTTTGACTCTTCTAACCATCTTTGTATTCCTTTGCAGCATTGGTTGGGCGGTGTGTGTTCCCCCTGCTCTTTTAGGCGATTGGCAACTCTGCCTGTTCAGGTTGAAACAGCAGAGAGGCACATCGTAGAAAAAAGAGCCCCTCTTTTGAGGAAGCCTGAATCTTAAAATTCAGGGGTGTTGGGATACCAGAGGCTGTCTCGTGAAATTCTGTGGAAACTCCCATCTCCAAGGTCGCCTATTTACAGGCAGTGATCAATTTACAGAGCGGTGAATAACAGAATCCAACCTTCTCACGGCCAGCTCAGGTCATAGTGCTTCTCTCACCCGCTGCAATGCACAACGTCCTCTCCACCCTGCTCCATGCCTCGCAGCTGGCCTTTCAATAGGTTGGAGGTGCAGGTTCTTTGCCTGACCACAATTGTACCAATGAACAGGACATGCCATACCCTCCATTGTCATCTTCCTCATCTCAGTACCAAAGTGGTGAAATTGACTAGAAGTGTGCACCACTCCTAGTTGTCTCTTCCTTGTCCCAGTCTTAAAGGCATATGATTGTGTGGACAGTGGGTGTATGTGAAGGGATAAAGACACAATACCCTACAAATACAGCAGGAGGGTAACAGTCATTCTCAAAAGGGAAAGGAGGATACCATGGGGCCGATTCATGGAACAAATGTGCGCCGAAAATCGTGGCGCAAGCGTGAAAAAGCAAGCGCACGCGTGCGATTCATGGAAAGTCCTGCATGTGTTTACCCCGGGATGTGCCCAAATCCGTGCGTGGCGCACACAGGCGCTCACGTCATTGCAACATCCTGAACACTGTGCGGGACGCGCACAGTGAAAGCACACGACATTAGCTCACACACCAAAAAGGGGGCGGAGCAGGGGGCGGAACACGCGGAATGGTGAACAACGCGTGAAAAAGAAGGCGTAACTGGGTAAGTACTGCAGGGAAATACACGGAATCCCACACACACACGAACAACACGTATTCATGGAATTGAATATGGGAAACCCGCGCACAGCAAAAGACGCGCACAGGTGTCAACACGTCCGCCACACGAAGGCAGGCAGAAGCGTCCCTGTGCACAGTATAAAAGTGCACACAAACAACAAACATGTATATACAGCTACAATGAATGCCCCATTTGTCGCAACACTGATCATGGGACACTGCAGGAGGAGGAGAATAGCCAGGCCCCACATTTTTTTGCCCCAGACCAGCCCTTTTGGGATGCCTGAAGACCAGGTCTATCGCAGGTATAGGTTTCCACCTCGTATCATCCTAGACCTGGTCAGGGAGTGGGAAGATGACCTTACATCACCCACCCTGTGCTCCCAAGCATTAAGCCCCTTGGAGAAGGTGCTCAAGTCCTGCATTTTTTGGCCACTGGTTCATTTCAGCGGACAACTGCCATAGTCGGGGGTGTCTCACAGGCCACGCAGTCACGCTGCCTACACCAGGTGTTGGCAATCTTGACTGCACGTCCCTCAGTCCGCAGGCACATATACATGACCAGAACACCTGCAGAAACACAGGCCGTGGTCCAGGACTTTTACAGGGTGGCACACTTCCCCAAAGTGATCGGTGCCATAGATTGCACCCATGTGGCCCTACGTCCACCTAGGGCCACTGAGCACATCTATTGAAACCGCAAGCACTGGCATTCCATCAACGTGCAGGTTGTATGCGATGCCAAGGGAATCATCACCTCTGTCTATGCAAACTACGCTGGCTCTACCCATGACAGTTTCATATACAGAATGTCCGCCCTGAGGTGAGCCCTAGAAGCTGGGAAGCATGGTGACACATGGCTCCTAGGTGAGTACAAATGCCTGTGCACATGTATGCATGTCACACACATACAAATACACAAACCCAACTAATCACAACCATTATCACCTCCCCAGGGGACAGTGCCTACGCTCTGAGCAACCACATGATGACGCCAATCCAGAACCCCACCACACCACCCCAGGTAAGATACAACGCTGCCCATATTGCAACCGCAGGCATAGTGGACCGCACAATCGGAGTGCTCAAGTCACCCTTCCGCTCCCTTGACCGCTCTGGCGGACAGCTACTATATGCACCCCCAGTAGTGAGCAGAATCATTGTGGCAGCATGTGTCCTACACAATGTTGCAACACGGCGCGACGTACCGGTGGACATGGTGGTGCCCCCACATCCTCAACCACATGCACAGGCACTGCCCATGGGAGAGGAAAGGGCACGTGGCAAGGCAGCCCGGACCCAGCTTGTGGCCACATTTTTCATCTAAACTCCCACCCCTGCGGAGTGCACACAGGCCTGGCCCATGCCAGGTGACAATCGATGATGACAAAGAGACAGTCAACTGTCACAACCTTACCACCCTAATAATGTTGCCATGGAAGTGCTACATTGTGTGCATCCTACCTACTTAAACATAACCAATCCTGTGCGACCAAAAGGAACACATGCAAGGTGTGTATCACACCACCCCCTGCAAAACAGGCCATGACAATCACTGGTATGTCACCCAAACCCTCTAAACCACATCACCCTTGTCTGCCACACCATGACATGGCATGCAACAGCAAAAGCCCAACACATGTCCAATTACATATGAAGTGACATGTTATAAATGGAAAGAGGCACGAGACAATCACACCTGACATGGAATCAGATGAAATGACTGACCAACAACATCCCACACATACCAAGTCATACACATATGCTTGCCACCAGTGGTAGCATCAACAAAAGACTGAATACCTGTTCTGATGCACATTGGCCAAGCCAAATCCGCTAATCCCTAACGCGTGTGCTGTGTGTCTCCTGCAACACACTGCTCAGCACACAGCACAGTGAGCAGCCATTGTGTTGGGGATACACCTTGAGCATCACATAAAAAGGACAAGCAACAAAAATAACCTATTGACGCATGTTCATGATCCCCAAATGGTAAATGATCATGCACTGCAGGGACACAGCGTGCCAGAGAACGCAATATGTGTGCATGTGTGGGCATGGAAGGGTGGTTGTACGTGTGGTAGAGAATTGTGTAAGTGTGTGTGTCAGTAGGGACATGCACTCAATATATGCATGTGAAATCAAGTGACCCTCAGTGTCCTGTACACATCACATGTGAACATTGCCCATGTGTACACCCCAGCATGTCAAACAACAACAATCCCCTGACACCTGGAAAGTAAACACAACACAGGAACAGCCATTGACCAGCAGAACACATCATGTACATGGTACCCCACAATGACAATGTCAGAGAGTGTACAAACACTGTAGCCCAAGCTTACTGTCCAACAACAAAAGGCCCTCCCTCACTCACACATCACCATGACCTTCTGAAGAACTGTGTCTGGGTTCTGTAGCCTTCTTCTTTCTAGTCTACCTGGCTTCAGGATCCCCCTACCTCTTAGTCTCCATGTTCCACCTTGCGTGTAAATAGGGTCCAGCCCCCTCATAGGCCACCTTGACTGGTAGAAATACCAAATCGTAGAGAACTCCAAGGAGCCAAACCCCCAAACCAGGGAAAAAGCCTGTAGCCACCAAAAAACCCTGGAAGAGTCTCCAGTAGATGACTTGAAGTCGCAGAATATGTCCAAGAACATGTCCAAACAGAATGATAGAACAACCAAGGTAGTACAGTTCAACAATGGCTCAACAGGATGGGTACCATTTTCAGTACACAATATACAATGAGGATGCAACAACTGATGGGTAGTGTCACAGCTCCGGTCTCCAGGCGCAGTAGTGGCACAAACCAACCACCCACTCTGTGTTCTGGGCGCTTGCAAGGTAAAACTTACACAGCCCTCCGAGACCCCGGCGGGGAAAGAGGGTCAGGGATCCGTTGTTTGGATAGGCATTGGTATTCAGGATAACTGAAAAGAGGGGCAGGAGAGGGGAGTTGGATGGGCAAGGGAAAGTAGGCAAAATACAAAATACAACTATTGACAATAACACATACTCAATCAGAGAAACAATGTTCTTCATGCACATTGTACAAAATGGGTCAAATGCAAGCCAAAGAGAGACTTATCTCTGGGGTGTGTGCTGGCCTCCTTCCTGCGCACTCTCAGGTCAGGTAACAGGAGCACTTCAATGCTGCAAAGAGAGCGTGAGTTACTAATCTGTGTGTGTTTTCACCACACACACAACACCATTCATGCCTCAAACTAAGTGACTTCTCCACAAACACTCTTGTCTGCTGCTTTGTTCGTATACTTTAGCTCGCCCCCGTGATGGTTCATACACTGTCAATGCAGTAAGGCAGGCACACGTGGGCGTGCAGTAAATGAAGACCAATGTGTTAAGAATCACACATGATAGAATGGTCCCTGGGTGAGCTGCAAGACGCATATGGCGGGGTGCAACTTCAGTACAAGTTGTGTTCTGCCAGCCGCAGATTTCAATAGGTAGTGCAAGTGGCAATTTGCACATGAAAATGATATGCACTGCACTCGAGTCTGTGCCTCACTGTGTGCCCCCTTGTGCTGTATTAGTTTCTGGCTCGGAAGGCAACTGTACTAATAACTCAGCTTCTATGGAGCAAGGGAGACTCGAGGATATGGGCGACGGCCCCTGCGTGTGCCCCTGACAACTTGTAAAGCTACTAGGCATTTGTTCCTCAACGTACCTTAGCTGTACCGTGCGCTTCTTCCCCAATGCCTGGCCAAGCTCCCCAGCACTGGCGCTACTTAGCATGCATGTGGAAGGGGCCTGGTGGAAGGTTGGCTGGGGTGTGGCCCCTTGTGGTGCTCACCTTGCTTGGAGGTCCTGCTTCTGTCAGACGTCTGAGCACAAGCCCTGTGCTTCTGCTAGCACACGCATGCGCACGTGTGCATCACCCAACGTGGCCAGGTTTCAGTAGTTCTTGGCCCCGTGTCTGCTGGGAAAGGTAGTCTGGAGGCTCATTTTCCTGCAGAAAGGGCATAAAAGCAATTAATAAGGCTGGAAAGTTCCCTGTGTGCGTGTCTTCAAGCTGGTTGTCACTGGGCCATGTATGAGACCTACATCCAAACTCCTCCCATCATCAGTGTGACTTTGACAGCCAAGGGGTGCAGGCTACTGTCTACAGCATGAAGTGCATCAAGCACATATACAGGCAAGAAAAGAACATACATCACAATCAACATCAATAAATGGACATATCAATTATGTACTCACCAAAATTGATTGCAGACATGCCGTGGAGAAAACCTACTTAATACACACTAGGGGTGTTAACACAAGTAGTACAGCAGCAGACAGGAGACAGATATGACGAAAGTCCAATGCCCTTGTGTAAATGGTTGTAATATCGAAACATCCTTGCGAGCCCATGGATAGAGGAAGCAGGAGTGGCATATGTGAGTCAGGACCCCAAGCTGCCAACACATACACAAGACAAGCTTGAAGGGCCCAGCTGGAGCAGACAGTGGATGCTTTCAAAAGCCACAAAGCACCACACCGTCACATGAATGAACAATAGACAAGCAATTTTAAACTATATTAACTAATTAAACTAACTATAAAAATAAAAAATGGCCACATACGACCCTGGGGGGAGCCACCCAGGAGGGGGGAGGTACAGGGTGCACCTCAACACCCATATGCGATGATGTTGAGATCAAATAAAAAAAACCTCCATGGGCTCAACAACTGCGCAGCCCGACCTGTGTGGGAGATAAGTCGTCGTCTTCCTCACACTCTGGCTCAAAAGGTTGACATGGCACAGTACCCTGACCACGCCTATGCGCATCTTGCCCCTTGTCAGCAGCAAGTCTGTGGGATGGGTGAGCCTGGTTCTGTGCGGCGATGACACATAGGTCGACATGCAGAACCTTGCGTGATACGAGTGCTTCCTCTTGCAAGGTAACACGTGTAACATGGAGTTCTTCCTGCATGGCCTAGCCGGACATCTGGTACAACTCCCGGCAAGCACGCAGCTCAGCCGAGATGGTATTCTCCAGCTGCTCCAACCTCTCCTCTGTCCACTTACTCTGGGACATCAAGAGCACACCCAGAGTAGCTCGGAGGGAAGCATGGTCTTCCCTGAGGGCCTCCCTGTGTGCCTATGTGTGAGCAGCAATTACTTGACGCAGAGACACCATTTCAGCCCGGCGTGCCTTCTCTCAGGCCGCCATCCCTAGCTTTAGCGAGTGGGCCGTGGACTGTGCCGCCCGCTGCTGGAGATCCACCTGCCTAACAGGGGGAGCACGGATTGGGCCACACGCTCCATGCTCTAAGTGATATTATCAATTGCTTCCCCCTGTTGTATTGGCAACCATGGCTTGCTCCCACTCAGTATACCCGGGTGGCGCGCGGCCACCGCATTCCTGGGCTTGACACCTGCGGGGCCCAAAAGAGCCGCCGTCCTTGTTCGGTTGGCACTGCCCGTGGCTGCAGGACTACATTCCTCTGTTGACGTGATACCCCAGGCACATCAGCAACTGGTGTGGAGTGTGACCCTGTGTCCCGATCCACCACAGGAAGAAGTCCCACCACCGTCTGGCCCCTCAGTGCAGGTGTCGCGGACAGAGGAGCGTCCACATCGGAATCACTCACAGTTGACGAATGAACCGACGCACATCCAACTCGACATTGTCGTCAGAGTGATTATCCGGGCTAGACTCATTGCCAGCCCTAGACACGATGGTCTGGAACACAAGTGGGTTCTCGTGGTCTACCATCCCACGACCCCCACTTGTGCTGGGTTGCTGGTGTGATAGCAACCCTGTGCCTGGCATGACAACACCATCCTCTGGCTCCATTGCATCATCATCTGAAAAGGGGAAAAAAACAAACATGAGTACACATGTCAGAAGCACATAATCCACACACACATAGACATCACATTGACAGCCAACACATGAAGCAGACATGTCACATACAAATGAGAACCTGGCATGCATCCAGTGGCCTTGATATGCAAAGACATCCCAAAAGCAGAAATGGATGTGTATGAATAGCAAAGCCTACACAAGTACAAAAAGTAGTATATGAACTCCATCAGACACCACCACGGTCAGGCACATGTCACAGGCAGAAAAGACAGATGGCAACAAAGAGATGGCACATTCCATAAGCATGTCTGAACTGCAAATTGACCACTGCTGCAAGTGAATCCAAACACACAATGACACACGTAATATGCATGTACACATGCATCACTAAACCATCATCACCAAAATATCTCCATCCATCTGCAGCTCGGCCCGTACCGGGTGGCATGGGCCATGTAGATATAGTGAATGTCCCAAGCAAAGCAAGGGCCTGCAACCAGGCATGAGGGACCATAACACCCTGTACGGTCCGAGCTGCAGGACATGAAGCCTCCACAACACCCCTCAGGGCCTGATTGAGCACACTGTGCTATGAATGTGCCGTGTTCCATCATTCCTTGTGTAAAATCTACATGGGCAGGCCCCAATATATTAGCTAAGTGGGCCTGGGCGTACACATACTGCACAGCAGTGCACCTTCAGAATTATACCAGTTGAACATAACGTGCGCAATGCAGAAATCTCACCAGCATGAACGTCAATCAACTACATATTAGTCAGTCAACAAAAAAGCTGCAGAAGATACATGTGTAAATGAACACTTTCACACACACATAAGTGAGTATTCGCAAAGTTGCACTACACAACGTTGAAGCTGCTTGCATATGTGAAAGCGTTTAAAAACACCCCTTTGCCCATACACCTGTATTATGAACATGAACAGCATCCAATACAGCAAAGCAAGCAGCTACAACGCTGCTTGCTTTGATGTACATGGAATCGTACACATACACACATGAAGGCAGCTCCACATTCATTACAACCCAATTGGCAGGCTACATTCAGTCTGTGCCCTATGCCAGTTGGTATAGGCTGCAGATTGACCAATTAACTTAGCTAAACAACCACTAGGGAGTTCCATTACTGGGTACATGTGTGACAGGATGCACATGTGCCCGTGGCATTCATGACAGAGAAGGGATGAAAATCTGACCATACATGCCAGGTCACTTTGACATTGCATCTATGAGTAGGCATGTAGAATGGTGTAAAACGGCTCAGAAGTGGGTTGATGCAGTGCAGAACATGTGTACGTTACCCACTATCTACATAAACTAGTACATTATGATGTCTATAAATAAACGTGAAGGCAGTGTAAGGGCAAGTTCAGGCATCATGTGCAATGTGCATGCAATAGGTTGCATGGCTACAAGCAAACCCCCCCCCCAAGTGAAAATGCAGGGAGGCATTGCATGGCAGCAAAAGGGTGACCAGAGACCTGTGTATTGGCAGACAGTTTTGACTAGCGTCAATTGCATCTCCTGAGCCAGCTGACAACACAGCAGATGATAATGGGACAGTAACCATGGCACATGATGAACCCTCAGTAGTACACCCATGTGTGCAGAAGCCACTACACCAGTTGAACAGAGTCAGGGGGCCTGAAACAGGGGAAGGCCTGTTCCCCACACAGACTGTGGCACCCTAAACATGTGTGTGATGCAGGACTGAGCCAGAGTGGGCATGGAATGGATGATCAAATGCCATGAAATGTAGGTCATCCTGGACACGTACTACAATGATCATCCAGTCAAGGACACAGGGGTATGCATGGAATGCACATGGAGCATGAATGGGGACTCATGTCCCTGCGGATCATCTGCAAACTGCACAGTCGAAGTGAGACACCCTGCATCAAGGACAAAGGATGTACCCCACTGTATGTGTCTGGCAGGTTGGCTGGGGGAAGTGTGCATGTACACAGGAGCCTTGAACAGGCCATTGCAGTACTCCAACATTATACACACCAGTACCATGGTGAAATTGGGGTGCCAGGGGGGTGGAGGGGCAAGGGAGCATGCCTACGTGGAGTACCCGCATGCAGGCAGAACACACGTGCACATCAGTCATGCAATGACATAGTCCCAGTGCTGAGAGGAAAGACACCCCAGGCTACATGCAGAAGGGCCAGTGAGCTGGAACATGGACCGGAGGGGCAGCCTGGTGACTAGCATGTGAGTAGGGTGCAAGTGTGGTGATGAGGACATTCCCCGTCTGCTCTACATGCCCAGCATGCTGCACAGCAGGCACGCATCAGTGAAGCATTGCGTGACTCGCACATGAGAACCATGTACACATGACATGTAGTGGCAGTCAAGCACAACACATCACACAAGCAAAACACACATGGTCTGGACAAACACGAGACAACATTCACTGGACGGGGCATCTAAGTCCTGCATCTCTCCCACTCCTTCGACCAATCCTGCCAGTATGAACCCTGCAATGACTTACTCGTGCAAAGTGAGGTCTTCCTCCTGAGCTGGTGACCCACCGCCAGTCAACCCAGTCGTGGCATAATTGGAGGCACGCTTTGCCTTAGCACTGCGTCGGAGGTCATCCCAACACTTTTTGCACTCTTGAGCTGTGCGCACCTCATGTCCGAATGCACTCACATAATCCGCAACTTGCTTCCAGTGGGGCATACGATGGGCAGCTGTAGTGTGACAATTCGGCCCCACTAGCATATCACGGTTGTGGTCCCACACATAGTCCCAAAGGAATTCCAGTTCCTGCACGCAGCAAGGCTTCTTCCTCGACGTGCCGGAGGCCAGAGCTGTGTCTGGGGTCCCAGCCTCTACTTCAGGTGCAACCTTCCTCCTCTTGGACAGTGGTCCGGACCCTGACTGGCAAATGCTGCCCTGATCAATATGGGAAGTGGCGCTGGTGGATTGAACCAGGGGAGCGGCAGGTGGAACAAGGATGGTAGCCCTGACTTGCGTTGGTGGCTGCTGAGTGCCCCTGACTTGACCCTGCGCAGCAACATCTGCTGTGCTAAGGTCACTGACCAGGACTGTCCTGGATGGTAGACTCAAAGCGGGGTGGTGTTGGCTGCATCTGCCCATGCACTTGCCGACACCCCGCTGCTCGGGGCAGCAGATGACAAACTGCCCCAGGGACATGTGCCTCGGTCAGGGCAGCCCTGCGTGTACTTACCCTGTGCCTCCTGAAATCCTGGAAATCATCCAGTGACTCTTCCGGTGCCAACACAGCATGCGCTGGCCCACCGTGAGACTGGGTGGTGGTGTCCACAGCTGCACATGCAGCTACCACTACCCTTGGGCCAATGGCAGTCAATGAAATGGACTGCTGGGTCACATGGGTGCCATTGCCAGATGCAAGAGCTGCATCTCCTGTAACCACAGGGGGTGGTGGCATGACTGCACCAACATGTGCCACAACATCGTGCCAAACTGGCACACCGCTGCCTCTTCCCACTCTGCGGCCACCCTGGACACCCTGGAGTCCCTCTACACCCTGGTCATCGCGGCCATGTCCCTCACCACGCCTGCCACTTGGAATATGCCCAGCTGAGGCACCCCTCACCTTTCGTGGCCTCCCAACCATGGCACAGATGGAGTAGTGCCGGCACAGATGGAGTAGTGCCAATGGGAGGTGTACACGACAATTGTCCTGGGCAAATGGGGTGAAGGGGGTGGGATACAAGATGTTAACAGCACCCCTGTGCACCTGCAAGGCTGCATACGACCACGGTGATAAAGTTACGGGTCACACAATGCTCAGGCACCCAAAACTGAAGTAAAACCATGCCAGCAACCCCCGGAAGCCCACATATGTGGAATTAACCTCCCGCAGTATGCGGTGGCACCCAGGGACTCGTAAAACACATACGCGTGGGACACGCAGGCTACTATGACCTCGAAAACGGGTACGCGATACACAGGGGCACCTGCAGTGGGAAAAATAGCGTGCGTGACTCACCGCCAGACTAGCATGATACTGAAAAACACGCATAGCCAATACCCCCGCCAAAAGAAGAGATACGTCCTTGATCCGCTGTGAAGTTATGATGGCGCGCAAAACAACCAGAAGTAGCAACACACATCGGTCTCCACGAAAGGCACGTACAGCGAACTGCTGGTCCGCTCACCTTTAACCTGTTCTGAGGGAAACACCACTTACGGGCTTAGGCCCTTTCCTCGAATTACACGCATTAACATGCAGACGTGCTGTTTATTCACATGCTAAATCACTATGCACCCGTGATGAGGGGAACACTCGCGCATGTTACGTCACAGACGCGCTTACGCGCTAAGGGCCTTTCCTCGAATTACATGCTGACGTGCTAACGTGCTAAGCTTTCATGTGCCGAATCAATCCGTATCAAGCTGGCCACGTGACAACACACGGAAGACCACGCTCCTGCCCAGAAGGACGAATTACTGCCCCCCAGAGTCCTGAGCCGACTCCCACCAACCATCTTCTGCTACCTGCCAGCCTGCTGGCCATGTGCCCTGCTATTTGGTGCCAGCATGTCAGCCATCTGCAGGGATCCAGTTGTTGTGACCACCCCTGCTGGAACAGGAGACTCCCGACTGAAGTTCCATCGCTCCACAGACCAGCACCAGGACCCAGTTGTCCACCCACACCTGCCTCTGGGGTTGCCATGTCGGGGGAAACACCATCAGATACCACTGGCAATCCCCAGCCAGAGAGGCAAAGGGCTACCAGCTTCAGTGCCGCAGATGTTGGTATCCTGGTGGAGCAAATCCTGGTGCATTATGATGCTCTATTCGGAACACCACGCGCTGACAATGAAGGACAAGAGATGATCTGGAAGGACATCGTGGCTGCCATCAACGTGGAGGGGGTGACAGCCCGTGACATGCCACATGTCCGGAAGCGCTGGGAGTACTTCAAGTCCAGGACCCTCAGCCCGGCGCCTCTTGGAGGCAGCGCATGCAGAGAGGGTGCTGGGTCTGCCCTACCAACAACCAGATGAGGGTCCTGGAATGTATACACCCAGTGCTCCACCTCCAGGTCCTTCAGGGCAGACCCATTTGGGGTCGAGCGGTAAGTGTCCATGGGTACTGATTGGACGCAATGCATGTTGAGGTGTGCCAGGAGTGTGCAGCTTGGACATATGTCTGGAAAGCCTCATGTATGGATGTGTATGTGCAGGGACATGAGCCTACCGCATGTGAGTGCAGTCATGTGTGAGGCACATCAATGGTGTATGTTTTTAAATGCATGATGCCAAAATGCATGTGGGGATGCACACATGTTAGCATTTCTGTGTTTGTACTGTGGCATGGTTGTGGTGTGACACATGGATGCTGCTTCCACCTTCATGTACGTGCATGGCATACATGTGTGTATGTGTGTTTGACATGTGTGCGAATGTGATACAGCATGGATGCATATGACACAGACATGTAGGAGGCTGATTGGCAGATGTGACATAGTTGCCGATGATTTCACTGTGACAGGTGGTGGAGATGTACAGATGCATGTATGTCTGGTGGCGTGTGTGCATATGTTCGGCACTCCCCATGTTGCATGTGACGTCAGGCTAACCTTCGGATGCTCATGCTGTTGTATGTGTATAGGTGGTGCTGCCTGCTGCAACATTCCAGTTAATTTGCGCATGTGTGTGGGTTCAAATGTTATATGTGTTGGGGAGTGTGTTGGCATCTGTGATTTTTGACACTGCCACTCATGTGCAACTGGCATGTGTGTATCAGACCATTGGACAGTGCCCTGATGCCTTTGTTCTGTCTCTCACTCTCTGCAGTGTCAACTGATGAAGAGGGCGGAGAGGGTGCTGTGGAGCACAGCGGCAGGGATCCCACCGCCAGCCAGAGACGCAAGGCCCAGCTCCCCTCATGTGTTGTCATCTCTTCGTGGAGTGAGGAGTCTGGTGCCGTGTCCGCGGCCGCAGCTGCCGAGGGTAGGTCCAAGAGGCGGAGGTCAGAGGTGGACTCCTCGGCAGCAGAAGGGGCGGCTGAGACCCCACAGGGGCCTATGGAGGAAGATAGCAAGGAGTCATCCAGGTTGCTAGGGTGTTCGGTTGAGGAGGAGGCCGTGGAAGGCCCACAGACGGGGCCTGGAGGGGGGGTTCCACTGGTGTTAGTGGTACAGTCCAGGGGCAGGGACAGGAGGCAGCACAGGCCGCCGCGGAGGTGCCTGTGTGTAATCCTGTCCCTGATTCTGTGACTGCATCATCCTGCACCAGCAGGGATGCCTTCGTCCAGACCCGTTTTCAGGGAGGGGATGTGCAAACAACAACGGGCCTTCCTCTCACTGCGGACGTAGCTATCCGGGACTGGTTAGAGCCTGTCCTAGCTATGGTGGCATTGCGTCAAAGTGGTATTCAGGAGGACGTGTGGGGTTCTCGTGAGGACAATGCATGTCATTCCGAATACCTCATTGAACGCGTCGGCCTACTAGGACAGGTCACCCAGTCTTGGTTCCTCCGTGTGCTGGATCTTCTAGCGACCCCTTCCTCAACTGAACCCCCTATGCACCAGTCATACTCCGTGCCATCTTCCTGCCCAAGTATCACCTGGGCACCCTGTGGAGCTGACCCTTAACCAGCGGCCAGGCTGGTCGAGGAAACATCCCTGCCACAGTCGGGATTCGGAGGTCCAGCAGGGGTGGCCACCCCCACAACTGGACCCCAGCAAGAGGAGGATGTGCAGGCATCGACCAGCAGGACACATGAACGGCAGCAGCAGGCTCAGGGTGGGAGGCATCATGGCTCAGAGACATCTACATCAGAGGGGCAGGCATCGGCCGGAGGGCAGGAAGACCCTGGATTGGGAGTGTCTTCCGTGTGGCAGCGGTTGGGATGGCAAATAGATGTGGAGCGGCGGCGAGCAGAGGAGGCACGGCTCACTATGGTCAGGGCGGAGAACTCGATGTGCAGGGCGTTGAAGCAGGCTGAGTTCCTCGAGGCCACTTGCAGGGAGTTGGAGGCCACCATGACTGCATCCCTGCGAGACCTCGAGGCCAGGGAAGAGGCCCACCTTCAGGACATTGAAAAGGAGTTTGATTTTTATTTTTTATTTTATTTTTTATTTTTACATTTATAAAGCGCTCACACAGCCCGCAGGCATCGAGGCGCTGTTACAGGAATTGTTTGTTTGTTAGTTGCGTATTTTTTTTTTTGTCTTAGTTACGTATTTATAACGCGCTTAAACACCCAGAGGTTTCTAAGCACGGACCCGGGGATCGAACCTGTTGTTGCTTCGTGTCGTCTTGCTTCCAAGACGCGCACGCTGCCGCTGAGCTATCCTCCCGGGACAATTGAACGCGTCAATTGATGATGCCCTGGCCCGGAACATCAAAGAGTGAGCCATAGGACATGCCCGTCGCCTTTGTACATAGTTCTTTAGTGTTAGGTTTCCTTTGTTTATTCTTTTTTTTTTGGAGTTCATGGACTTTGCTCCACTTTATGTACATTGTTTTTTGTAGGAGTTCTGGTAGGTTTCCTTTGGTTTGGGCATCATGGACCCTTTGGACATACTTTGGTTATTTTAACATCCCATGGATCAATGGGTTTTTTGGGATTTTTTCATGTACTTTATTTGGAGATTGGAAATGGACCACTTCCCTTTTTTCCTCTTGTGGATTTTTGTTTGCCATTGGATTTTTCCTGATTTCGTTGTCTCTAAATTTATAAGTTTGAGTTCATTATATGTTTTTTCAATACAATTTTTAATACATTTCATATATCTTCATTATTGGTGTGGTCTACTCTCATTGGTTTTGTGCATGTCTCTATGAGCATTGACTCAGTCATGTGGTGCCACTGTGTGGCTCTGTTGTACATTTATGCATGGCCATGGTGGTTCTTTTGAGACTCTCATGGCATGGGTAATTTGGGAGTGGGTGCAGTGGATTATGCGTGCTTGTACTGGGGGGCAAGGGGGAATAGGGTTGGCATTAGGGACATGGGTCAGTTTTGTTAGGACATGTTGTTTGGTGGGACATGTGTTGGGGCCTGCTGGCAGATGCCGTCAATTTGGTTGGGGGACATGAGTCGGGCCCCGCTGGCAGGTGCACGTCAATGGTGGGTGGGTGGTTGGGGGACATGAGTCGGGGCCTGCTGGCAGGTGCCCGTCAATTTGGTTGGGGGACATGTGTCGGTGCCTGCTGGCAGGTGCCCGTCAATGGTGGGTGGGTGGTTCGGGGACATGAGTCGGGGCCTGCTGGCAGGTGCCCATCACTGCTGGGTGGGTGGGGGGGTACAGGGGGACATGAGTTGGGGCCTGCTGGCAGATGCTCATCACTGCTGGGTGGGTGGGTGGTTGGGGGACATGAGTCGGGGCCTGCTGGCAGGTGGCCGTCAATTTGGTTGGGGGACATGAGTCGTGGTCTGCTGGCAGGTGCCCGTCACTGCTTTGGGGGACATGAGTCGGGGCCTGCTGGCAGGTGCCCGTCAATTTGGTTGGGGGACATGAGTCGGGGCCTGCTGGCAGGTGCACGTCAATGGTGGGTGGGTGGTTGGGGGATATGAGTCAGGGCCTGCTGGCAGGTGCCTGTCACTGCTTGGTGGGTGGGGATGCAGGGGGACATGAGTTGGGGCCTGCTGGCAGGTGCCCGTCAATTTGGTTGGGGGACATGAGTCTGGGCCTGCTGGCAGGTGCCCGTCAATTTGGTTGGGCGACATGAGTCGGGGCCTGCTGGCAGGTGCCCGTCACTGCTGGGTGGGTGGGGGTGCAGGGGACATGAGTCGGGGCCTGCTGGCAGGTGCCCGTCACTGCTGAGTGGGTTGGTGGTTGGGGGACATGAGTCGGGGCCTGCTGACAGGTGCCCATCACTGCTGGGTGAGTGGCTTTTTGGGAGACATGAGTCGGGCCTGCTGGCAGGTGCCCATCAATTTTGTTGGGGGACATGAGTCGGAGCCTGCTGGCAGGTGCCTGTCAATGCTGGGTGGGTGGGATTGCAGGGGGACATGAGTCGGGGCCTGCTGGCAGGTGCCTGTCAATTTGGTTGAGGGACATGAGTCGGGGCCTGCTGGCAGGTGCGTGTCAATTTGGTTGAGGGACCTGAGTCGGGGCCTGCTAGCAGGTGCCCATCAATGGTGGGTGGGTGGTTGGGGGACATTAGTCGGGGCTGCTGGCAGGTGCCCGTCACTGCTGGGTGGATGGGGGCCCAGGGGGACATAAATTGTCGCCTGCTGGCAGGTGGCCGTCACTGGTGGGTGGGTGGATGGATTATTGGGGGACATGAGTCGGGGCCTGCTGGCAGGTGCCTGTCACTGCTGTGTGGGTGTGGGTGCAGGGGGACATGAGTCGGGGCCTGCTGGCAGGTGCCCGTCAATGGTGGGTGGGTGGACGGTTGGGGATCATGAGTCGGGGCCTGCTGGCAGGTGCCCATCAATGGTGGGTGGGTGGTTGGGGGACATTAGTCGGGGCTGCTGGCAGGTGCCCGTCACTGCTGGGTGGATGGGGGCCCAGGGGGACATAAGTTGGGGCCTGCTGGCAGGTGCCCATCACTGCTGGGTGGTTGGGTGGATTATTGGGGGACATGAGTCGGGGCCTGCTGGCAGGTGCCTGTCACTGCTTGGTGGGTGGGGATGCAGGGGGACATGAGTCGGGGCCTGCTGGCAGGTGCCCGTCAATTTGGTTGGGGGACATGAGTCTGGGCATGCTGGCAGGTGCCCGTCAATTTGGTTGGGCGACATGAGTCGGGGCCTGCTGGCAGGTGCTCGTCACTGCTGGGTGGGTGGGGGTGCAGGGGACATGAGTCGGGGCCTGCTGGCAGGTGCCCGTCACTGCTGAGTGGGTTGGTGGTTGGGGGACATGAGTCGGGGCCTGCTGGCAGGTGCCTATCACTGCTGGGTGAGTGAGTGGTTGGGGGACATGAGTCGGGGCCTGCTGGCAGGTGCCCGTCACTGCTGGGTGTGTGAGTGGTTGGGGGACATGAGTCGGGGCCTGCTGGCAGGTGCCTGTCAATTTGGTTGAGGGACATGAGTCGGGGCCTGCTGGCAGGTGCGTGTCAATTTGGTTGAGGGACATGAGTCGGGGCCTGCTAGCAGGTGCCCATCAATGGTGGGTGGGTGGCTGGGGGACATTAGTCGGGGCTGCTGGCAGGTGCCCATCACTGCTGGGTGGATGGGGGCCCAGGGGGACATAAGTTGGGGCCTGCTGGCAGGTGGCTGTCACTGCTGGGTGGGTGGGTGGATTATTGGGGGACATGAGTCGGGGCCTGCTGGCAGGTGCCTGTCACTGCTGGGTGGGTGTGGGTGCAGGGGGACATGAGTCGGGGCCTGCTGGCAGGTGCCCGTCAATGGTGGGTGGGTGGACGGTTGGGGATCATGAGTCGGGGCCTGCTGACAGGTGCCCATCAATGGTGGGTGGGTGGTAGGGGGACATTAGTCGGGGCTGCTGGCAGGTGCCCATCACTGCTGGGTGGATGGGGGCCCAGGGGGACATAAGTTGGAGCCTGCTGGCAGGTGCCCATCACTGCTGGGTGGTTGGGTGGATTATTGGGGGACATGAGTCGGGACCTGCTGGCAGGTGCCTGTCACTGCTTGGTGGGTGGGGATGCAGGGGGACATGAGTCGGGGCCTGCTGGCAGGTGCCCGTCAATTTGTTTGGGGGACATGAGTCTGGGCATGCTGGCAGGTGCCCGTCAATTTGGTTGGGCGACATGAGTCGGGGCCTGCTGGCAGGTGCTCGTCACTGCTGGGTGGGTGGGGGTGCAGGGGACATGAGTCGGGGCCTGCTGGCAGGTGCCCGTCACTGCTGAGTGGATTGGTGGTTGGGGGACATGAGTCGGGGCCTGCTGGCAGGTGCCCATCACTGCTGGGTGAGTGGCTTTTTGGGAGACATGAGTCGGGGCCTGCTGGCAGGTGCCCATCAATTTGGTTGGGGGACATGAGTCGGGGCCTGCTGGCAGGTGCCCGTCACTGCTGGGTGTGTGAGTGGTTGGGGGACATGAGTCGGGGCCTGCTGGCAGGTGCCTGTCAATTTGGTTGAGGGACATGAGTCGGGGCCTGCTGGCAGGTGCGTGTCAATTTGGTTGAGGGACATGAGTCGGGGCCTGCTAGCAGGTGCCCATCAATGGTGGGTGGGTGGCTGGGGGACATTAGTCGGGGCTGCTGGCAGGTGCCCATCACTGCTGGGTGGATGGGGGCCCAGGGGGACATAAGTTGGGGCCTGCTGGCAGGTGGCTGTCACTGCTGGGTGGGTGGGTGGATTATTGGGGGACATGAGTCGGGGCCTGCTGGCAGGTGCCTGTCACTGCTGGGTGGGTGTGGGTGCAGGGGGACATGAGTCGGGGCCTGCTGGCAGGTGCCCGTCAATGGTGGGTGGGTGGACGGTTGGGGATCATGAGTCGGGGCCTGCTGACAAGTGCCCATCAATGGTGGGTGGGTGGTAGGGGGACATTAGTCGGGGCTGCTGGCAGGTGCCCATCACTGCTGGGTGGATGGGGGCCCAGGGGGACATTAGTTGGGGCCTGCTGGCAGGTGCCCATCACTGCTGGGTGGTTGGGTGGATTATTGGGGGACATGAGTCGGGACCTGCTGGCAGGTGCCTGTCACTGCTTGGTGGGTGGGGATGCAGGGGGACATGAGTCGGGGCCTGCTGGCAGGTGCCCGTCAATTTGTTTGGGGGACATGAGTCTGGGCATGCTGGCAGGTGCCCGTCAATTTGGTTGGGCGACATGAGTCGGGGCCTGCTGGCAGGTGCTCGTCACTGCTGGGTGGGTGGGGGTGCAGGGGACATGAGTCGGGGCCTGCTGGCAGGTGCCCGTCACTGCTGAGTGGATTGGTGGTTGGGGGACATGAGTCGGGGCCTGCTGGCAGGTGCCCATCACTGCTGGGTGAGTGGCTTTTTGGGAGACATGAGTCGGGGCCTGCTGGCAGGTGCCCATCAATTTGGTTGGGGGACATGAGTCGGAGCCTGCTGTCAGGTGCCTGTCACTGCTGGGTGGGTGGATGTTCAGGGGGACATGAGTCGGGCCCCGCTGGCAGGTGCCCGTCACTGCTGGGTGTGTGAGTGGTTGGGGGACATGAGTCGGGGCCTGCTGGCAGGTGCCTGTCAATTTGGTTGAGGGACATGAGTCGGGGCCTGCTGGCAGGTGCCCATCACTGCTGGGTGAGTGGCTTTTTGGGAGACATGAGTCGGGGCCTGCTGGCAGGTGCCCATCAATTTGGTTGGGGGACACGAGTCGGAGCCTGCTGGCAGGTGCCTGTCACTGCTGGGTGGGTGGGGGTGCAGGGGGACATGAGTCGGGCACTGCTGGCAGGTGCCCGTCACTGCTGGGTGTGTGAGTGGTTGGGGGACATGAGTCGGGGCCTGCTGGCAGGTGCCTGTCAATTTGGTTGAGGGACATGAGTCGGGGCCTGCTGGCAGGTGCGTGTCAATTTGGTTGAGGGACATGAGTCGGGGCCTGCTAGCAGGTGCCCATCAATGGTGGGTGGGTGGTTGAGGGACATTAGTCGGGGTAGCTGGCAGGTGCCCGTCACTGCTGGGTGGATGGGGGCCCAGGGGGACATAAGTTGGGGCCTGCTGGCAGGTGCCCGTCACTGCTGGGTGGGTGGGTGGATTATTGGGGGACATGAGTCGGGGCCTGCTGGCAGGTGCCCGTCAATGGTGGGTGGGTGGATGGTTGGGGATCATGAGTCGGGGCCTGCTGGCAGGTGCCCATCAATGGTGGGTGGGTGGTTGGGGGACATTAGTCGGGGCTGCTGGCAGGTGCCCGTCACTGCTGGGTGGATGGGGGCCCAGAGGGACATAAGTTGGGGCCTGCTGGCAGGTGCCCGTCACTGCTGGGTGGGTGGGTGGATTATTGGGGGACATGAGTCGGGGCCTGCTGGCATGTGCCTGTCACTGCTTGGTGGGTGGGGATGCAGGGGGACATGAGTCGGGGCCTGCTGGCAGGTGCCCGTCAATTTGGTTGGGGGACATGAGTCTGGGCCTGCTGGCAGGTGCCCGTCAATTTGGTTGGGCGACATGAGTCGGGGCCTGCTGGCAGGTGCTCGTCACTGCTGGGTGGGTGGGGGTGCAGGGGACATGAGTCGGGGCCTGCTGGCAGGTGCCCGTCACTGCTGGGTGTTTGGGTGGTTGGGGGACATGAGTCGGGGCCTGCTGGCAGGTGCCTGTCAATATTGGTAGAGGGACATGAGTCGGGGCCTGCTGGCAGGTGCGTGTCAATTTGGTTGAGGGACATGAGTCGGGGCCTGCTAGCAGGTGCCCATCAATGGTGGGCGGGTGGTTGGGGGACATTAGTCGGTGCCTGCTGGCAGGTGCCCGTCACTTCTGGGTGGATGGGGGCCCAGGGGGACATAAGTTGGGGCCTGCTGGCAGGTGCCCATCACTGCTGGGTGGGTGGGTGGATTATTGGGGGACATGAGTCGGGGCCTGCTGGCAGGTGCCCATCAATTTGGTTGGGGGACATGAGTCGGGGCCTGCTGGCAGGTGCCCGTCACTGCTGGGCGGGTGAGGGTGCAGGGGGACATGAGTCAGGGCCTGCTGGCAGGTGCCCGTCAATGGTGGGTGGGTGGACGGTTGGAGATTATGAGTCGGAGCCTGCTGGCAGATGCCTGTCAATGGTGGGTAGGTGGGGGTGAAGGGGGACATGAGTCAGGGCCTGCTGGCAGGTGCCCGTCACTGCTGGGTGGGTGGGTGGTTGGGGGACATGAGTCTGTGCTCCCGAGTGTATGGTGCCATGTGAGCTGGCCGCGGGCCATGCCCAGGGGTGTAGGGTAGTCACCTGTGGTGTGGGCTGCCTGCAGGGCATGGAGAGGGGGGAAAGGGCACACCCGAGGGCCCACACTGCCAATTTGCTTTTAAAAGTCGACGCGCACCCCTTGGAATACGCTACCCCGACCACGCTAGCAAAAACGCGTGTAAAACTGCACGCACATGGAATACACGCAGGCATCCCATCCACCCTCCCCATGCCCCATAGGCAGCGCATCCACCCTCCCCATGCCCCACAGGCAGCCCAAACCACAGGGGGGACTTTTTGCATGCAGTTTACCTAATGCAAGCAGGGTACACGGATTCCGAGGGGTGCGCGGGGAGTTTTACACGTGTTTTTGCTAGCGTGGGTGGGGTACACATATTCCGAGTGGTGCGCGGGGAGTATCACATGCGCTTTTGCTAGCGCGGGTGGGGTACGCTTATTCCGAGGGGTGCGAAGGGAGTTTCACACACAAATTGGTAGTGTGGGCCCTCGGCTTTGCCCTTTGACCCCTCCCCATGCCCTGCAGGCAGCCCACACCATGGGGACTATCCTACACCCTTGGGCATGGCCCGCAGCAGCCCACATGGCACCATGCACCCGGGAGCACAGACTCAGGTCCCCCTAATAGCAGTGACGGGCACCTGCCAGAAGGCCCCGCCTCATGTCCCCCTTCACCCCCACCCACCCAGCAGTGACAGTGAACACAAGCATCAGGGCACTGAACTATAGTCCCCTAGACACAAAGCAATGGCACATGAGTGGCACTGTCAAATGTCACTTCCGTCATGTCCCTCCACAACACATGGGTCAGTGCAGGCAACACACATGCAGGAACAGGCATGGCACATGCAACATACATTGGCATCCATGTCCAAGGCACCGTAGTTGCATCCAATAGTGAGCTGATTCTCACATGCACCATGGGACATGCTGGTCACATGCACACACGTCACTGGAGGGTCATGCATTTGGCCCGGTATACCCCCGGACACAGTGGATACACGGATGACTAGGCTGTATCAGTGAATCAACACATCGTTGCCAACATGTGTCATGCATCCATGGCGCACACACTACTCAAACACACAGACATGTACATCATGCATGTCCATAACAACACCAAGTATCTCTCACACCCCAAACATGTCAAATTACACACACAGACATGCATACATGTGTGCGTTCCGCATGCTGCTCCGCATTATGCATTGTTACACATGCACCACCCATGTGGGTCATGCCTTACTGGACTCACATGTGGCACCATCATGTCCATGCACACAAACATCCAAACATGACCCATTTCACACATGCGGCCAAGTAGCTAACTACCAGCACACTGCAACATGCCCTTTTTGGATGGCCACTTACCGCTCAACTCCAGACGGGCCTGCATCCTGAGCATCTGGTGAAGCGCTGGGCGAATGCACTCCAGGATCCTCATCTGCGGTTTGGTAAGCTTCCAAGAGGCGCCGGACCTTCTTGAGGGTCCTGGACTTGTAGTCCTCTCAGCGCTTCTGGACGTATTTGATGTTGCGGGGTGCCACCCCCTCCGCGTTGATGGCACCCACTATGTCCTTTCAGATCCTCTTCCGTCCTTCCTTATTGGCACGCGATGGTGTGAAGTGGGCATCATAATGCCCCAGAACTTGCTCCAGCAGGATACCAACTTCATTTTCACTAAAACTGGTAGCCCTCTGCCTCTCTGGCTGGGGGTTGCCACTGGTGCCAGGAGGTGTTGTGTCGGACATGGCAACCCCCGAGGCAGGTGTGGGTGGGTAACTGGGTCCTGGGGCTTGGCTGTGGAGTGATGGTACTTCAGTCAGGAGTCTTCTGTTCCCGCAGGGTTGGTCACTGCACCTGGACCCCTGCAGATGGCCGATGTGCAGGCACCAAATGGCAGGGCACGGTGGCAGCAGGCAGGCAGGCAGCAGCAGATGGCTCGTGGGAGGCTGCTCAGGGCTCTGGGGGCAGTAATTAGGCCTTCTGGGCAGGAGCATGGTCTTCCATGTGTTGTCACGGGACCAGCTTGATATGGAGTGATTTGGCACGTGAAAAAACAACACGTCAGCATGTATTTCGAGGAAAGGCCCTTAGCGCGTAAGCGCGTCTGAGATGTAACACGCGCAGGCGTTTCCTTCGCCACGGGTTGAAAGTCCCATGTGGGTTTCCATCGCTCTGTACGTGCTATTCGTGGGATGCGGTACGTGAATTCCGAGGGTGCGTGTGGACTTTTCCACACGTTTTGGCTGGCGTGAGCAAGGTATGTGTATTCCGAGGGGTGCGTGGGGAGTTTTCCACACATTTACAATAGCGCAAGAGAGGTACGTGTATTTCTAGGGGTGCGCGTGGACTTTTACACGTGTTTTCGATAGCGCGAGCGGGGTACGTGTATTCCGATTAGTGCGCGTGGGCTCTTACAAGCATTTTTGATAGCGTGATCGGGGTACGTGTATTCCGAGGGGTGCGGAGTGGACTTTTACATGTGTTTTCGATAGCGCAAGCGGGTTACGTGTATTCCAAGGGGTGCGCAGGGAGTTTTCCACGTGTTTTCGATAGCGCGAGAGGGGTATGTGTGTTCCGAGGGGTGCGCGTTTTCATACATGAGGGGGTTGTATGCTGGTCCCTGGCCTTTGCACCATGTAAGAGATTTGTGCGATGTTTTTGGCACACAGGGCGGGATTCGGGGAGTTACTGGCGCTACTGCAGGGTCGCTGCACCGCTATGCACCACGGCTGGTCATGGATGTTGAAATCCATGAATACGCTGTGTGCTGAAATGGGTTTTGGTGCATGCGGCTGGTGCAGACTGCCGCACGCGCATTCTGTGCGCCAGCCACGTGTGCCACTTTTGTGCCGAATTCTATGAATTACCCCCATGTCTCACCTGCATGCATTCTCATCCCACTCCCCAAGGTCCCTCCTCCCACATGATACTCCCTCACATATCCACCCTCAGGGTCAGGATCCAAAATCGATGGCCCTACCCGGGCCACCTGAGAGGAACATCCACGGGGATTAGATGGGAGGATGCCCTCAGATTCCTCACATACCTTTCACCTATAAATAAGGCTTCCTGCATAAGGACATATGCTGAGAGCTTCTCAGAGGGGTGGGGGGGGGGGGTTATGGAGGCTGAGGGAAAAGGAGAGGTGGAAACGTAACTCATGTGATGTGTTGGTGAGGAGACCTTTGTTTTTCTACCAGCATGATACTAAAACATGACTTAATAAGAAGGGTGCCCTGTTAGCAGTTCTTGATGTGACCCTTGATGTGACCCTGGCCAGCAATCTACCACAAAACTGATATTGCACAGTTTGTTACAGAGAGAAGTTGTGACAATTGCCACTGGGACACTAATTCTTTAGAAGAAGAGTGGCTTTTGCAAATCCCTTGAGGTGGGAGGGCTAGGTTAAGTGTACACAATGTTATCTACAAGTCAAAACACAGATACAGCCCTAGTACAGAATTGTCACTCACCATCTGAGCAAGAGCAGCCTCCCATGAGCTGAGCTATTGCTCAACCTGGATCAGCCTTTCATCTGAAGGAACTTGCTTCTCAGTCTGAAACCATGGAAAAGCTACTTCTTTGTCCAATTTCCAAAGAGACCTGCCTGCCTGTTGGAGACCTACGACCCGCTGACTTTGCCACCACCAGAGAGCTGCCTACTACACTGGCCAAATTCTACAGTACCCACATGTGCTACTCTGCTCATCAACAAATGTGAATACTTTGTGCTGGACTTGTATTTTATTGACATAATGTGGGTGGTAAAATAGCTAGGTGGGTTGGTGCACCAGTTTCATTCTAACAGTAATAAAACGAGTGTCACATTGTGGGTCCTAGAAACATGTGTTGATTACAACAATGCTAAGAAGGCATAGGATTGTGGCAGGATGTGCTAAAAATGTATTTGACCTATGCACGCTGTTAATAATGGCTGAAAGTTGATAAAGCAGAACCTATTTAAAAAGTGTGAGAAAAGCAGTTAGATGCAATCTTTTTCATTTATTTGGTGTCGTGAAAGGAAATGTGTTCTGAGATGTCTTCAACATTAAGGACCTACTTTAATTATGAAGCATGAAGCAGGCACAACTTGTGCCCAAGTAGCTTTGCAATATGCCAGAACTGCACGGGAAGTTCATAGCTGCATACATGCACACACAAGCCGACAGCAGTTCACATGGACAGACACCAATTCCAGCTAGCACAAGCCCCTGGTGACACACACACAAACCAGCACTGCCTATACACCACCCCATTCCACTGCACACTCACAGCATTCAGCACTACGCATACACACCTACCAGGCCTGTGCAAAGACACCACCCAATGGCTCTGCACACCCACACACCCCAGCACTGCACACACACACCACTGCACTGCATACTCACAATGTTTTGCCCTCAACCCCCCATCTGCACTGCACACATGAACACCTGCCTGACACGGCTCTGCACTCACACTATCCCCACACTTCACGTTTGCATGCATACTCAACACTATTTTACACTCACACCAACTCCAGGCTCGCAAACATACTCAGCCCAACACTGCTCTGCAAAATGTCTCCGGCCTGTGCTTGCACCATCCTCACACTGAATGCATGCACACAACCCTGACACCACCCTGCGCCCAGCACTTAACTGCACTCACACCATCCCTGCACACACATACACACGGGCTCAGCAGTGCAGTGTGTAAACACACACAACCTTGTGCATTGCATTGATGCTCACACACTTCCCCTAGTACTGTACTATGCGCAACAAATCACCTTCAGCGCCACACACATTACCCCACCACTGCATTGCAATGCACACAGACACATTGATCCCAGTGCTGTGTACAAAGTGCCCCAGCACTGCTCACAAACTGTCAGCAAACTGCACACACTGCTCCAATACTGCACCCAAACCACTCCAGCACTGCTTACACATGGTCTTAGCACTGTACTGTGTGCATACACACACACACCATCCCAGCACTGCACTGCATACACACACACACACACAAATACACACACACACAGTCCCAGTCCAGCACTGCACACACACCAACCACATAAATCCACTACACATTTCCAGCATATATGCGCTTCTTTGCTAACTGAACATAATGGAATCTGGAACTGCCTTCAAATTGGCCATTGTGGAAACTGGCAAATGTATGCAAATTGCCCATAGCCTTGATAGTCGGTGAGTACCTGGGCATTGGATGGTAATAGTCCAAGAACATGGTGTATTGATGGCAACCTGCTGTAACTTTTTATATTCCAATCAGAATAAGTACTAACAAAGCCAATAGTGTTGGCTGGTATGTAGGCATTCTATAGGCATTTGCATCATAACGTTAGGTACTCAATCGAATTACCAGCTATTTCCATCATAAGTGCAGAAAGTACCACAATTTGTCAGGTATTGTCATGAGGTGCTCTGGTGCTCACAACATGCACCATATATTTCTCCCCTACACCAGGTAATGCCATCAAAACTCCTGGTACCCCCATTTCAAGGTTGGGTTATCAAAATCAATGGTACTCACAAAATGACCTGCTATTTCAATGAATATACCAGGTTCTTGGACCATTACCATCCAATCCCCAGGTACTCACTTGATTATCAAGGCTATGAAAAATATGCATAGCTCTGCCAGTTTTCATGATGGCCAATTTGAAGGAAATGCCAGATTCCATTTTATTCAGTTAGCAAATAAGTTCCTGCATGTATATTTGAATGGTCTGCATGTGTAGTGGAGTGCTGTGGTTGGTGTGTTAGCAGTGCTGTGTACAGTGTCTGTGCAGTGCAATACTGGGGCTGTGTGCGCTATGTTATGTTATTTTAACCATATTTATTGAGCACAACTAGGACCCTAGGGTATCTTATCTTGGTGCAAACGAATCCAAAGTCAGCAGGGAAGCAGAGACAAGGGAACACTTGGCTAAAAAATATATGTTTCTAGTGCTTTCCAGAAGGATAGATGATCACCAATGGCCTGCAAGCTCAAGGGAATAGAATTCTACAAGATCGTGGTTGCGACTGAAAATGCACGGCCCCCTGATAGTAACTTTTAAAATATGAGGAACCCACAAAAGTAGATGATTAGCAGAACAGAGATTCTAAGAGGGGGAATGCTTGTTAAGTTTCTCACATAGGTACTGTGCACCAAAGCCATAATAGGCCTGGTGAACAAGACAAAAGACCTTAAATTTAATTCTGGCTGTAACTGGCAGCCAGTGGATACTCCAAAATACTGGAGAGCCGTGGGTGAATTTGGGAAGCCAACCAGCCCAGCGGGAGGCAGAGTTCTGTACCATTTGCAGGCACTGAATTGAGAACTCTCCTATCTCTCTTCCCTCCTCTCATTTTACACTTCCTCCCACTCTCTCTGCTCGGCTGACTTCTTCTTACTCTCTGTACCCCCTGCCCCATATGCCTCCTCACTCTTCCGTTCCTTTCAGCTCTTGGTCCCCCTACATTGGAACTCCTTAGCCCTTTCTATCTGCTCCATCCCACCTACTCATCCTTCCGTACCTCCTTGAACGCCCCTCTTCTCCACTCCCCCTGACTTTCCTTCCCTACCTTCTCTCCTCTCCAGCTTCCCTGTTCCCTTCCTATCCCCTTCCCTCCCTTCCCTTTCTTCTCGCACCCATGGACATCAAATCAGTTATCTGTATCCTTCCTTACACACCTCCTCTCCCTTTCCTTTCTCCCTTCCCTCTCCACCTAAGTAAATTGTTCTACATATTGTATCACTGGTTTGTTTCATGATTGTAAATATGCTTCTTTTATTGTACCTTGTTGTTATACTGTAAAGCGCTTTGGATTAAAGCGCTATATAAACCTAATAAACATAGACATGAAACCTAAACCTGGGCTGAGCGAGCAGTGTAGCATTACAATATTAAAGGGTCCCTGATATGGATGCTGAGACTACCAGACTCCACAATTCAAATGGAATATACTGCCAAATTTTAACATCCTAAACTTGGCGTGGCACGCACTACATCTCGCCTTGACCTGAGGGAATACTGAAAGAGATGATGCAATTTTGACTACAAGATTTTTTACCACATTGACTGGAATGGGTACGGGGCCCCTTGATAAGGGACAGAAAGCATTAGTCCAAAGGGGTGGAGAATTACCGAGACCCGTTGGCTCAGTTTTCTCTGTGTTAAGTTTCAACCAGTTAGCGTTCATCCAGCTGCCAATGTCCACCAGACAGTTCTTAAACCAAGAGGTTATCGTACCCTGTTCATGGTCTATTCTGAGAATAAGTTGGGTGTCTTCAGAACAAGAGTAAAAACATCACCTGTGGGAGTGAATACATTTTGCCAAAGGGAGAACATAAATATTAAATAACAGGGGGGAGATGGCTGATTTTGTTTGTTTGTTTTATTATTTATAATGCGCAAGCGTACCCAAAGGTATCAGGGCACAGCATTTACAAGAATTTTCGAAGCTTAGTTGCAGTCATCATAAAATATACATAAGGACAATGAGGTAAACCAATGTTATATACAAATCAGCAGTGAGTCAGATAGGCATTATATACATGTAAACAGGAAAGCACATGTGGTTTTAGTGTGTGCGGGTAGCGCAGCATTTAGTAATCCTAGTGGGCCTTGCGGAACTCCAAATCCACGGGGAACTCCAAATATCAAAGGAGAGAGTGCAGTAAGAAAAGGAGGGAGAGACAGCACCTGCGTCCAATCAATCAGAAAGCATTTAAACCATTCAAGAACTGAGACACTGATACCAAATTTCGCCAGGCCACAACACAGGATAGAGTGGTTAATTGTGTCAACCACGCACCATGGAAAGGTCTAATAGGATCAACAGCCCCTCTCCGCCCTGGTCCACAATCATGGTCAGGTCGTCAATAACAGGGTTTAAAACTGATTCAGTACCCATTACTGGGCAGAAGCCTGACTGGAAATCAAGAATGGCCCCTCCCCAAGGAATGTTCGAAGTTGGGGGGTGACAATGGTCTCTAGTGCTTTCATTAAAAACACCAACAATTATATTGGTAGACAATTACCCAAGATAGTGGGTCCAAGACAGGCTTCTTCAAGAGTGGAGATACAACAGCCCGTTTCAGAGCTGCTGGAACAAAACCCAAACTTAGTGAATGATTAAGTGTGGAAGTAAGAAAAGGTGCTCACTCAACACCCAAATGCTTGATGATTTTCAGCAGAACTGGGTCTAATGGAGATGAAGACTTGAGCTGTTGAACAATTTTGATGACCTGATCCTGCAACGTCGGGGTAAAAGTCAGAAAAGACCCCTCGCCGTCAATAACAGTCACAGCGTCAGTGAAATTGGTGCTAGGTCCAGTCATAGAAGAGGCAACGATATCCTTTCTAATCCAAACTATTTTTCCAAAAAAGAAGGTTGAAAGAGAATCACACAAGCCATGGAATGCTAGGGTTGCAGACCTAGCAGCTGCTGGCGAAGAACATACCCAAACAAGTGAAAACTGGTATTTGATATGGTTCCTAACATTAGTTGCACACTAAAAAAAAGTATGTACTTTTAACCTCTACAATGGCTTATGATGCTCAAGACAAGCAGCCTTGAGAAGAAGTGTTCATCCCTCTTAGCGAAGGCTTGATGCAATCTTTGCTGCGATTGCTGATATTGCACCCTGAGTGCACGCATATGAGGGGCGAACCAAGGGGCCGATGTTCTGGTATGTTTCTTCCACATCTTCAGCAGTCCTAACTCATCCGCTGCCAGACAAAAGGTAGATGATAGCGCTAATAAAGGGTCCTTCAGGGAGCTCGTCATGCTGACTTCATAATGCTTAAAAATGTCATTAAGCAGCTTTGGTGGCTCTACTTCGGACAAGGCCCCGGAGAAACACAAGCTGGGTCTAACTCTAGCTGGAACAGTGGGAACTCGGAACACTGGAGGTCCTTCTGGGTGCAAAGGAATTACTTTGGTCATTTCCTGAACATCCGTGAACTGCTGCACCTCCCCTGGTAAGTGCAGCTGATTCCCAACGCCTTGCTTGCCCTCTCGGCCTTCCCCACTCCCGATTTTGCATTCTCCCTCATTCGCTGCCTCCACTTCTCTGTTCCCAACTCCTGCCTCACCCGATGCCTTCCCCTGGATTGGTCACCGTGTGGACCACATGATGAGAAGGAGCGTGCAACACCAGAGGTCCTTCTGGGCGTGCAGGAATTATTTTGTTAATTTCCTGAACATCCATGCAGTGCCACACCTCACCCTGGCAAGTGCAGCCAATTCCCAACTCCTTGCTTTCCCTCACTGGATTCTGTACTCTCACCTTCTCATTAATCTGCCACCGCCCCTTCTCTGTTCCCGCCTCCTGCCTCTCCCATTGCCTGCGCCATATCCCAGATTGGTCAACTTGCGAACAACGTGACCAGAAGGAACTTGTCAAAATTAGGTCCTTCTGGGCACAGAGGAATTCTTTTATTCATTTCCTGAACAATCGTGCATTGCATTTTGTTAGGAAAGATTTCATGATTGTAGGTAATTTTCCTTCCATGTGGCAACCCCCAAACTTTTTGCTGTTGTTTCACACTCTGATCTAGACTTTGCCGGAGAAGCGCAGCCTTCCGCCGCACTCCTCTGGGCTTTCGCTCCATTCTTACGGGGAAACTGACATGCCCTTAAGACAGTCAGTACCGGGAGACTTCGTTTCCCTTAGTCCTTTCCTCATGTTGCAGCTTTTGAGCAACATGAAACAAGAGTGCACCGTAACTTACATTACCGCGCTCTTGGGTCTCTAGTCATTCCAATAGCACTAGAAACTCCCGCTGGACTTATCATGAAATGTGCAAGTGTGTCACGGACGGGACTGGTGGCAGCTATCATTTCTTTGTGTTTTGAACCCCTTTTGCCATATTAACCGTGCTTCCCGCGTTTGGCCCAAATGGGTGGCCTGGCCTCCAAAATGGCCATGCCACGAGGTTCTTTGTCCTATCCGCTGACCGTCTTGCCCCTTCACCTTCCCCCAGGTCGAGCCGACCAGGGGCAGTCCTTGTTTGGTCATGCACTTTCCCGCGAAACACAACGCTTTCGCAGGCTTCTGCATGCCTTGTGTGTGCCTCCAGGATGTGGGCTGGGATGTCTGTTCCCAATACACATCCTTGGTGCCAGAGAGTCTAGAGTGTCTTGAATGCCTGGGACCACCGTGGTCCGTGATAGGTCCACGTATGGTGTGAGTGTTTTGTGAGCAGATCTCCCATTGGGTCCTCTCCGTTTTGGCGCGAAGGGAACTCTGGATAAGAGGAGGCTGGAAACACCACTACCATGTCGATCTCCTGAATTCTCACAAACAAAGGATAAGGAGCCAAGTATCCTGCAACTAAGAAGCTGAGTCGAGGAATCGCTGGTGATCCGCTGAAGGTTTGGCACCCTGCACTGCTGTCGTCCTGTGATACCCCTCTGCCTCTGATCAAACGAGAAGGCCTGTACTGGCGCTTCGACCCTTTAGAATAGTGGGAACAACTATTCTCGGCATCTTCACCAAATCCTGTACGTAAGCCTTCGGAAGCGTCCCTGGGCCATCCAGTGGACTGACCAGCCTACACAGGAACCTTGCTCTGTCACCGCCATCTGGCTTACTGCTAATCCTGTGTCCTCGGCACTCTCACACGATTCGTACTCTTGGCATTCCCAGGTCTGAAGTGAGACGTGTGCTTTGGGACTGGAATACATGTTGTTGCCGAGTTGCTCTGCTGTGATAACAAACCTGTGCATGTTCGCTGCATGTGGGACACCCTCGACCCTGACTCCTGCTGTCGCGGAATCTACACGGCGTCGAGACATCCTGCTGATCGCATCTGAACCTGCCAGTACCGAAACGGAACCGGAGAAGCCTGGGTCTGCCTGCATCGGGGACCGGTGAGTAGTCAATACCCTAACCGGTCACCCTCCCGCAGGAGCCTGTGGCTCTCCACCGCTGTCGTAAACAGCAACCCTTTTCCGCACTCGCGCCCTGCTTCTGCCCACAAGTGGAGGCCGCGTTTGAGTAGCGGGGAACTGTTCATCATCGTTTTGTTCACCTCTCTGAACTGCCTGATCTCCCTGAAGAGACTCTCCTTTGCCCATTGGCACCCGCGTGTGCAGGCACTTTTGAGCACAAGGCTCCACTCTTCGTAGGGCTCGGACTTCCTTCTAGTTAGGTGGCCTCTGATGTCAAACTGGGTCTAACGATTACTTGCACTGCCTGTTTTCCTCCCCATCTAGGTGGTCTGCATATTTCGTGCTTCTATCTCTTTAGACCCCTTGGTCTTGTATATATATTTTATTGCTTTTGATGTGTTGGGTTATTGGAGTTTTGCCATGATTCTTTACTATGGTCGATGTTACAAAGGCCTTGTAATAAATGTGTCTCTATTTTTAATATAACACCTGTCTGGAGTAATTTGTAAGCGTCCTTGCTTGGTGTGCTCATTGTGGGCTTTCAGTCACCCTCACCCCTCTTGAGACCTAGTCTTGACCGCCGCCATTGCTACCCTGATTGGTCTGGCTTGTCCAGAGGTTACCCTGTTCCAAGAAACTAGGCTGGCCTTCTGAACCTCTGCCCCTCCAGGACAGAGTTCAGAAATCCATCTTAACAAATTGGTGTACAGCGGTGGGATATGACTGAAGCTATCCAGTGTTGTGCATGAGCGAGGGCATTTCAAGTTATTCCTAACAGGACACGTAGTGAATTCTCGTAGTATAACCCTTTAAAGGCCATAGTCCTATCAAACAGTATGGAAACAGGTACCTTGTTAACTTTAAATGCTTCTAAATCCGAAACATTGAAAAAGATGTGTGCTGAAAGAGGTGTCTCCTCGCAAGGCACAAAAATGGAAATGATCCAAAGAATCATGGCGTGGCAAGAAGCTCAGCTTGACGCTATAGCTTCCGAGGACAGTGCAGAAGGAGGTGGGGCTGCTCTCACTGGTAGAACTGACAGTTCTGCCACTGCACTAGTCCACCGCGACCATGAAGACAGGGAGGATGAAATGTCCAATGTTTCCTCTGCCAGTGCTGATGGGGAGGCCATACTTGAATTCAAGAAGCAAGAACTGCTGTTAAGGCAGAATGAGCTTGATTTCAATATGGCCAAACTAAAATCGAACAGGCAGAAAAACAGAAAGAAAGGGATCATCAGTTGGAACTGGCCAAGCTTCAAGTTGCCAATGGATCCAAGGGTCCTGGTCATGGGACTGGGGCCTCATCTCATCCACAGTTTCCAAAAGATCTGCTCAGTGTTTATGAGGAAAGGAATGACATTATGGACTGGCTGAATACATTTGAGTATGCATGTGAAGTTCTACAAGTTGACAATGCTGATAAAATTGCCTGGTTACTCAGGAGACTGCCCCATTCTGGCTGCAATGCCATTATGGAAATGTCGAAAGCTGAGCGAGCAGATTTTGCAATGTTGAAGCCAACTCTCATTTTAAAGTTTGGAAAGACTCCTGCCCAATATTTAAAACGATTCCAAGAGTATAAGAAAAAAGAAGGTGGTACTTGGGTATCTTATGTAACCGAATCCTTAAAAAACTTGACTGGCTGGGTCAAAGGTTATAAGGTTTCTACCTTTGAAGGTATGATAAGTCTTGTCATGCTGGAACATATTTTTGCATCTTCTTCCCCTGAGCTTAAGCAGCATTTAGCGGATTCTAAGGAGATAGATCCAAAGAAACTTGCCATTGCAGCAGATTTATGGGTGTCACATCGAGTGTCCCATAAGGACAAAACTCATCCAGGTAAGCAGGAGGAAGGGAAAAAGTCCAAAGATAAGGAGGGTGGAGAATCTGATAAATCTTCTTCTCAAAAGGGCCACAAAAAGAAAAATAAGGGTAAGACACAAGAGAACTCACAGGGTAGTGGAGGTCAGCCTCTGAAACAGAACTCTGGTTTTAGTAAGCCTCCCTATGTAAACAGACCCAATGGATCTTGTTTTGCTTGTGGAGCAACTGACCACGTGAAGAGGGATCCCCAGTGTAAGGTTAAACCTTTGGGGGTCCACTCCGCTAATCTGGCATTCTCCTCCTACGAGGAAGAAGAGATTACAGGAGCATCCTTCTCCTCAGACTCCTTCACCAGTGGGATAGAAGCTGAGGTAGTTTTAGTTTCCCTGGATTCCTGGGAGCCTAAAGTCGCAGAGGCTTATGCTAGGATTCCAGATAGTACCAAGCACTACTTTAAAAACAGTGTGCTGATCAATGGAGTAGATACTCCAGCTCTTAGGGATAGTGGATGCAGTCGGACTGTAGTGGATTCTACCTTTGTAGACTCAGAGGAAGTTGCCAGAGCTACTCTGATGGCCACTAAATTGGCTGACGGCCCACCTCGCATGTTTGCAGTAATACCTGTAAATCTTACTATCCATGGTACAGCAGTCAGGATTCCAGTGAGCATTCAGAGGAACGTCCCAGGAAAGGTCTTGTTGTGCAGAGATCTCTGAGTGTTAGGGCTTGTGGGAGACACTGCCGACAGACCCTGCACAAGGTCTCAAACCAGGGCAGCACTGTCCAAGCTCAGTGAGCTGCCCCAACCAAAGGGGAAACCCAAGGCTAAAGGAGTCAGAAAACCAAAACGAGGGAAAGAAAATATTCCCCCAGACTCACCTACCACTGCGGTGGAGGAAGTTGGTCAATCGCCCGGACCTGACGAGGAGGCGGCGATACCTGAAATATTTGACCCTAATGACCATCCTGAACTAAACGACTTGTTAGTAGAAGGGGGTCCTGACAGGGAAGAATTCAGTAAAGGCCAACGTGAGTGCCCATCTCTGGAAGGCCTAAGGAGACAGGCCTGCTCCCAGCTTGAGGGTGAACCTCCTGGGAAGCATCAGATTTATTGGGAAGGTGGACTCCTGTATAGTGAGCCCACAACAGAGTCTACAGATGGAGGTTGGTGGTTCCCCTTGCAGTAAGACCCTTCCTCCTGCAGTTGGCGCTTGAAGTGCCCCTTGCTGGTCACCTTGGTATTAAGAGGACCAAGCAAAGGTTATCCATGCACTTCTTTTGGCCCAAGATGGGGGTGCAAGTAGAAAGTTACTGCAGGAGTTGTTCCTCCTGCAGTTATCTGGTAAGAGTAGCTCAACAATCCAAGCTCCATTGGTACCACTCCCAGTTGTGGGAATACCATTCGAAAGGGTAGGGATCGACATTGTTGGTCCCCTTGACCCACAAACATCCTCAGGCAATAGGTTTATCCTGGTGCTGATCGACCATGCTACCAGGTATCCTGAGGCCATCCCATTAAAAACTGTAACTGCCAAGTCAGTTGAAAAAGCGTTACTTGGCATCTTTACTAGGGTTGGCTTACCTAAAGAAGTTGTGTCTGACCGAGACAGCAACTTTATGTCGAAGCATATGCAGGCTATGTGGAAAGAATGTGGGGTCACCTACAAGTTCTCTTCTGCATACCACCTCCAGACCAATGGTCTGGTGGAACGGTTCAACAGAACGTTAAAGAGTATGATTGGGGCTTTGGAAAAACCCCAAAGAAGAAAATGGGATCTTCTTTTACCATGCTTACTCTTTGCCTACCGAGAGGTACCACAGGAAGGTGTTGGCTTCAGCCCCTTCGAACCTCTGTTTGGTCACCCTGTGCGGGGTCCCTTAGCCATAGTCAAGAAGGGATAGGAGATGCCCACTCCCCCTATTACTACCAACATAGTAGACTATGTGTTAGGGCTCAGAAAACGAATGGCACTCCTGATGGGTCTAGCTAGTGACAAGATGAAGGCAGGACAAGCCCTGGTAAAACATTGGTATGACCAGAAAGCTTCCCTCATCAACTTCATACCTGGTCAGCAAGTCCGGATCATGAATCCCATAAGGCCTAGAGCTTTACAGGATAAATGGTCAGGCTCTTACACAGTGGTGGAGCCTCTGGGTGAGGGCAACTATTTAGTGGACCTTGGAAGGCCTGGAAAGGCTCCAAAAGTGTTCCATGTAAATAAGCTGAAGGCTTTTGTCCCAAGAGTCGAAATCGCAGCACTGCTACTGGCTTCAGATGTTGAGGAAGAGGAGTCGGAACCTCTCCCCGACCTGTTCCAAAGCGGTCCTTCAGATAGCTCCTTTGAGGGTGTCCGAGTGGCCCCTCACCTGACTTCTGATCATCAGGCTAAGGTGAAAAGTTTGCTTAGGCAATTTTCCCCCCTGTTTTCGCAGTCCCCTGGTTTGACACCTTGGTGCAAACATAACATAGACACCGGAGACAGCGTACCTACCAAAAGTAGAGGATACAGAATGTCAGACAAAGTACGGTCTTACATTAAGACAGAGGTCAACAAAATGTTAGATCTTGGAGTGATTGAACCCTCTAGTAGTCCTTGGTCCAGCCCTGTTGTTTTGGTTCCAAAGGCAGGTACTTCTGAATTGAGGTTCTGCGTGGATTACAGGGCTCTGAATGCTATCACCAAGACAGATGCCTCGAACAGATGAGCTGGTGGATACCTTGGGTGCCTCCAAGTATCTCAGCACGTTTGACCTCACTTCAGGCTATTGGCAAATAGCCCTAGCAGAACATGCCAAGGAGAAGACAGCATTCTCAACTCCAGACGGTCTTTACCAGTTCAGGGTAATGCCGTTTGGGTTGAAGAATGCACCTGCCACTTTTCAGAGGCTTGTGAATCATGAGTTAAACGGGTTGGATGAATTCTGTCTTGCATATCTGGATGATATAGCAGTTTTCGACGTCACCTTGGAAGACCATGTGAAACACCTCGGAATTGCGCTACAGGCTCTTCAGAAAGCACACTTGACCATAAAGGCTGGTAAATGCCAGATTGGACAAGGCTCTGTGGTTTACCTTGGACATGAAATAGGTGGAGGGAGGATACAGCCTCTACCCAGTAAAGTACAAGCAGTACAAGACTGGCCTACCCCCACTACACAGACCCAAGTGAGAGCCTTCTTAGGACTCACAGGGTATTACCGCAACTTCATGGCAGACTATGGTACCATAGCTGCCCCTCTGACTGCTCTCACCACTCAGAAGAAACCCAAGAAGGTAACTTGGACCGACGAGTGTGAGAAGGCCTTCAACAGCTTAAAAGACTCCTTGTGCCAGGCCCCTGATCTCAGGGCCCCTGATTACCAAAGACCTTTTATTCTTCAGACAGATACCTCTGACACTGGGATAGGAGCTGTACTATCGCAAGTAGATGAGAAGGGCAAGGAACACCCTATTGGTTTCATTAGTCGCCAGCTTAAGGACAGAGAGCTCAGATGGTCCGCAGTAGAGAAAGAATGTTTCTCTGTTGTGTGGGCACTACGGAAGCTGAGGCCCTACCTCTATGGGACCCACTTCACTGTGCAAACTGACCATAAGCCCTTAAAGTGGCTAATGAACATGAAGGGAGAGAATCCAAAGTTGCTTAGGTGGTCCATAAGTCTGCAAGGCTTTGACTTCACTATTGAGCATAGGCCAGGTGTCCAACATAGCAATGCTGATGGGTTGTCCAGAATGTTTAACCGACCTGAACAAGAAACTCATCCAGGGGTGGATTAGTTCCCCCTGTCCTTAGTCTGGGAGGGGCGAGTGTTAGGAAAGATTTCATGATTGTAAGTAATTTACCTTCCATGTGGCAACCCCCAAACCTTTTGCTGTTGTTTTACACTCTGATCTAGACTTTGCCGGAGAAGCGCAGCCTTCCGCCGCACTCCTCTGGGCTTTCGCTCCATTCTTAGGGGGAAACTGACATGCCCTTAAGACCGTCAGTACCGGGAGACTTTGTTTCCCTTAGTCCTTTCCTCATGTTGCAGCTTTTGAGCAACATGAAACAAGAGTGCACCGTAACTTACATTACCGCGTTCTTGGGTCTCTAGTCATTCCAATGGCCCTAGAAACTCTCGCTGGACTTATCATGAAATGTGCAAGTGTGTCATGGACGGGACTGGTGGCAGCTATCGTTTCTTTGTGTTTTATACCCCATTTTTTCATGTTAACTGCGCTTCCCGGGTTTGGCCCAAATAGGTGGCCTGGCCACCACAATGGCCATGCCACGAGGTTCTTTGTCCTGTCCACTGACCGTCTTGCCCCTTCACCTTCCCCCAGGGTGAGCCGACCCGGGCAGTCCTTATTTGGTCAAGCACTTTCCTGTGAAACACAACGCTTTCGCGGGCTTCTGCATGCCTTGTGTGTGCCTTCAGGATGTGGGCTGGGATGTCTGTACCCAATACACATACTGGGTGCCTGAGAGTCTAGAGTGTCTTGAATGCCTGGGACCACCGTGGTCCGTGATAGGTCCACGTATGGTGTGAGTGTTTTGTGAGCAGATCTCCCATTGGGTCCTCTCCGTTTTAGCGCGAAGGGAACTCTGGATAAAAGGTGGCTGGAAACACCACTACCATGTCGATCTCCTGAGTTCTCACGAACAAAGGATAAGGAGCCAAGTATCCTGCAACTGAGAAGCTGAGTCGAGGAATCGCTGGTGACCCGCTGAAGGTTTGGCACCCTGCACTGCTGTCGTCCTGTGAGACCCTCTGCCTCTGATCGAACGAGAAGGCCTGTACTGGCACTTCGACCCTTTAGAATAGTCGGAACAACTATTCTCGGCATCTTCACCAAATCCTGTACGTAAGCCTCCGGAAGCGTCCCTGGGCCATCCAGTGGACTAACCAGCCTACACGGGAACCTTTCTCTGTCACCGCCGTCTGGCTTACTGCTAATTCCGTGTCCTCGGCACTCTCACACGATTCGTACACTTGGCATTCCCAGGTCTGAAGTGAGACATGTGCTTTGGGACCGGAATACATTCGGTTGCCGAGTTGCCCTGCTGTGGTAACAAACCTGTGCGTGTTCGCTGCATGTGGGACACCCTCGACCCTGACTCCTACTGTTGCAGAATCTACACGGCATCGAGACATCCTGCTGATTGAATCTGAACCTGCCAGTAACGGAACTGGAGAAGCCTGGGTCTGCCTGCATCGGGGACCGGTGAGTAATCAATACCCTAAACGGTCGCCCTCCCGCAGGAGCCTGTAGCTCTCCACCGCTGTCGTAAACAGCAACCCTTTTCCGCACTCGCGCCCTGCTTCTGCCCACAGGTGGAGGCCGCGCTTGAGTAGCGGGGAACTGTTCATCATCGTTTTGTTCAACTCTCTGAACTGCCTGATCTCCCTGAAGAGACTCTCCTTTGCCCATTGGCACCCGCGTGTGCAGGTACTTTTGAGCACAAGGCTCCACTTTTCATAGGGCTCGGACTTCCTTCTAGTTAGGTGGCCCCTGATGTCAAACTGGGTCTAATAATTACTTGCACTGCCTGTTTTCCTCCCCATCTAGGTGGTCTGCATATTTCGTGCTTCTAACTCTTTAGACCCCTTGGTCTTGTATATATATTGTATTGCTTGTGATGTGTTGGGTTATTGGAGTTTTGCCGTGATTTTTTACTATGGGCGATGTTACAAAGGCCTTGTAATAAATGTGTCTATATTTTTAATATAACACCTGTCTGGAGTAATTTGTAAGCGTCCTTGCTTTGTGTGCTCATTGTGGGCTTTCAGTCACCCTCACCCCTCTTGAGACCTAGTCTTGACCGCCGCCATCGCTACCCTGATTGGTCTGGCTTGTCCAGAGGTTACCCTGTTCCAAGAAACTAGGCTGGCCTTCTGAACCTCTGCCCCTCCAGGACAGAGTTCAGAAATCCATCTTAACACATTTACCTCACCCTGTTAAGCTCAGCTGATTTCCATCTCTCTGCTTTCCCTCTCGGGATTCCCCGATTCAGCTCTCGCCTTTGCCCTCATCTGCCACGTCCCCTTCTCTGTTCCCACTTTTTTGCCTCTCCCCTTGCCTGCCTCTTCCCCCAGATTGGTCACTGTGCAGACCAGGTGACCAGATGGAGCAAACAACACCAGAGGTCCTTGTGGGCATATAGGAATTATTTGTTCATTTCCCGAAAATCTCTGCAGTGCTGCACTTCGCCCTGGTAAGCGCAGCTGATTTCCAACTCCTTGCATTCCCCTCTCTGGCTTCCCTATTCCCGCTCTCACCTTCTACCTCATCTGACACCTGCTCTTCTCTTTTCCACCCTCCTACCACTTCCCTTGCCTGCGCAAAAGAAAAGAAGTGATGAATGGAAGGTTTGGAATAAATCCTAACCTCTGGCATTGCTTACGGGCAACCCTCCAGACTATCGCTCTTCACCTGTCAAGCAATTACAAAAGGGCAAAGACAATATGGAAATCAGGCTTGGTCTCGCCCCAAAAGGGCAGTCCAGCCCGAACTGCTTAGTCACATCCCTTCTGCACGAGACCTCAAACATCCCCAAACATGTTTCGGCCTTGTTGGGACTCATCAGTGAGAAGTAACTTGCGTCGATAGGCCCTGCAGGCACAGGACCCACGCCTGAGCATACCGGTCCAACTCGGGCTGACTTACGCAAAACAAAAGAGGTGATGGATGGAAGGTTTAGAATTAATCCTAACCCCTGGCAATGCTCTGGGCAACCCTCCACACCATTGTTCTTTACCTGCCAAGCCATTACAAAAGGGGAAATACCATATGCAAATCAAGTTTGGTCCCACACCAAAAGGGCCAGTCCAGCCCAAAATGCTTGGTCACATTCCTTCTGAACAAAATCACAAGCATCCCCATGCATGTTTCAGCCTTGTTGGGCCCCATCAGTGAAGAGTAGCTTGAGTCTCTAGGCCCAGCAGTCATGGGACCCATGTCTGGGCATACAAGTACCACTCGGGATGACTTACACAAAACATAAGAGGTGATTGGTCACTGTGCGGACCACATGCCCAGAAAGAAATCTATTTTATAACATCCTCCGGGTCAGCGTAGCCCAGGCAGCCAGCCTGCAGCTCCCATCCCTGTTGCCCCTGTCCGCACACAGACGCCTGACATTGCACCCTACAGCAACAACCAAGGGAAGGTGGTACAGGCATTGAACTCGACCATTACTGTGCTCAGTTACACCCCTGCCACTTCTTTATTACTACTTTCAAATCAGAAGATTGTGTAGATTACCTGATGCACTCCTTAAATAGCATGACAGATGTATTTGGGAGTAGGCATTGTTTTGCACTTAGATGGATTTGGTGATGTGCAAAGAGTTGCACTTAGATGGATTTTGGGGTTTGCACAGTGTATTGCACTTAGATGAATTTTGGGGGTGGGCAAAGTATTGTGCATAGATGGATTAAAGGGGTGGGCAATGTAATGCACAGGAGGTATTTCTGAGGGTGGGCATTGTGCTAGACCACATCATTAGAAAGGTGGCTGTTGCTTTTGCTCTTAGATGATCTATAGTTGTAGCCAAGGTTTTTTTGCCCTGTCAATATCCATTAGGTTAACCAACATGTTACACTTGGAAGACTTGTGTGGTTGGACATTGTGCTGCACTTGGAATTATTCAGGAGGGTGACTCGGGTGTTGCTATCAGAGGATTTTGTGAGCAAGCCATTAGATTGCACAGACTGTAGCCTTTTCACAAGAGGATCTCTTTTGATAGCATTGCATAGCACTTAGAAGGGTTGTGCAGTTGATCAGAGTGCTGCACTTAGTCGACCATGTTATGGATTCTAGACGATTGTAGAATGTGCTCCACTACAGGTAATGCAGGTGTTGGAAGAATGCTGCATTCACTGATAAGGGGGGTCTTGAAAGTAGCCAAAATGAATGACAGCTGGAAGCCTACAGAATACACCCACCATCATTTATCAGGAAGATGTTTTAGAATTTTGCTCAATCTACCAATTCTAGGCTTTTATTTGATTTAAACCAATGAATTCTTCCTCTTGCACTCAGAGCTTTTGGAATTAGCCAAAGGCGTGGCCACACTCCTTCATACATCTGCTTTCACATGCAGCTCAACTGACACTATGCACAAAACTTCTGCCATAAGAATCAAGCTACCTTTCACAACAAATATTTGAAACTGTGGCTACACACATAACTGACTATCCTCTCACACACACGATCTAGCATATTTCCCTAGTGTACATCTCTCCACCCATACACATGCCAATTAGACATGAGTGGCTACCAGGGTTTCTGCCACGCCCTCATAACCATTAATGGCCATTATGCACACACACGTATTAGCACCTCCCAACTTTCCCATACTTTGGACTTCGGTCCCTCCGAGGGCTTTCAACCGACAGTGCGTTGGAACCATACCCTTGGTGAAAGTCTCTATACAAATGATGAAATGAAATGTAAATTAAAGGTTTACACCCTCCTTGTTGGGGTCTCAGCCCTACACCCTGCTTTGGCCCAAATGTGCCTGCTCATTGGTTTCCTGATTTTACAAGCCTTCTCCAAGCTAAGCACCTGATGATATCTGCCAATCACCTGCAGCTATTGTTTCCATTTCACGTCCTGAAAACCTCTCACCAACTATCTCCTAATTCTTACAACCGCCCGATGACTTCTGGAGACTCATGCCTCTGAACAAGCACCTGCCTTCTAACGTACACCCCCTGATAACTTCAACCTTCACCTCCTGAGGTATTTCACCAATTTTGATGTCATTTGAGTACTTCCAGATATCTTCCCGCCTCAACCTTTTGATAACTTTCAACAATCACCGTGTTCTGATAACTTCCAACCTCCATCTTCTTTCTCACATTAAACTACTTTGCCTGATGACTATTCTCTACCTCTTGTGTTCAGCCGCCTCCAGTCCTGTCTCATTCCATATTGCCACCATTCTCTTTTGCTTCAAACTCTGGCCACCGTCTCCTTCTCCAAACACCTACAGCACTGTTCTGGGGAGCTGGCTTTTTCTATCTTTCTGGTCCCTCATTTTTTGGGTGATTAGGTGTTAGCATTTTTACTACATGTGATAATTGTCGGGTTCTGGGATTGGTTCAGCTTGATTCCTAGATTTAAACCATGTGTTGTGTGTTGTTTATTTGACTTGCTGTGGAGCAGGTGTACAGCAGATTTAAAGAGCAGGACTCACATCTTGGATTCCTTTTCTTTGAAGTTGGCGAATAACATCAGTTGGTGCTCTCTAACACTTTTTTTGATCAGTTTCTACTGTCTTATTGGGTTACTGACTAATCCAGACTTTATGGGGGTCAGTGGCTGCAAGGCTACTTAGGGAACGGTATTCACCGACCGCTCTGTTATTTAAGAGTAGGGGTTTGAGTTTCTATGTTAGCCCATGCGCATTTCAAGTATGCAAAACAGTTGTATGCAATTCTTCATAAATAATTTACAAAAGAACACTAGCTAGTGATAACAGGCTCATTGGTTTTAATATCATTTATCAGAGTATTTTCATCCGTGATTTACAACAGTTGTGTATCAATAGTTTGTGCCAACATTACTCCACTAGGAGGCACGTGCGTTTGTTTTGCTCTAAGGAACAAGCTGTTATGAATTTTGACTGCACATTCCTACACTATGTATATACTGCACTGCATTTATGATAACCACAGAATATACTAAACCAAAATAATAGTGCCTTGAAAAGGCCGAAGAAAGGGTGCCTGTTATCACTAGCTAGTGTTCTTTTGTAAATTATTGATGAAAAATTGCATACAAGTGTTTTGCATACTAGCAATGCGCATGGGCTAACATAGAAACTCAAGCCCCTAATCTTTGATTCCTTGCCTGCATCTGTCTGCACATGCACATCACTGCCTGCCAGGTGCAGCTGAGCCGTGTTTGTAGTGAGACCACTGGTAAAGGTCACCAATGCTTTGCGGTTCTCATAATAGAGGGGCCTGCATCTTGCACATCCTACCTCAGGATGGTTTCACATTTTAACGTGTGAGGCGGCTTGTACCCTCTAAATGCCCATATAGGGCCAGCAATATCTTGTTCGGGCATGAGGCAGTCCCCTGCCGAATGTGGTGGGCTAAATGAGGGTGACCAAGGAACCTCACCATAAGAAACTAGGTCCATCCTCCATTAGCCTACGATGCTTTGCAGACCTTTTGGTTCCCCTACTAGATATCCCAGAGCATGACAGGGGACTTCATATAGCATACAGCAAGCATTATTATTATTATTATTATTATTATTATTAATAATAATAATAATAATAATAATAATACAATTGTGTTCATATATAGCGTTTCATGCAGACACCCCTAGCTTCTAAGTGCCATAATAACAGGTGTTATCAACACATTCTGTTAATGTTACATTAACAAAACCAATTATAAATTGTTTTATGTGCATTGTAAATGCATTTGTAAAGCATTGGAATCATAGTCCCAGATACTCTCACCATTTGAACGTATATGTATATCGCAGGCAAGCACTTCGAACACCAATATTGATGGTAAGTCTTGAATAAAGCCAGCTCAAAGAGTTCCCATGAGGAGGTATTTTGAGCGGGAGCGGTAGAAACTGGGTGGGAATGGTGAAAGGGATTGGCATGGCCATGGACAGTCAATGGTGGGCAAATTACCAAACAACACCTACAAGCTGCCTGCCCCTCCTCGTATGCCACTCCTCCCTATCTGTACTTTATTTTAGTATTTGTAGAGCACACTACAGCCCACAGGGTACGATGTGCTACAAGGACATTTTAAGAAGGCTTGCTTGTGGGTTACAGTAAGCGGCCCTAAAAGGTATATCTAAATACATTCACTTAGGTGCATTTGCATGGTTACAGAAGATACATATTGATCGTTACCGATGGTTACTGGTATTCTTATCTAGGTAGCAGGTGGCAGAACAGATAGTATCCTATACATGGTGATACAGTAGTAATGCATACCTAGAATGATGGGCTTTTTAGATAAAGAGCTTGTTTTTTAAGGTTTTTAAGGCCTAAGTACTAATGCAATAGTTTCGGTGTATAGGTGTTACAAGTGACATCTAATAGCCCAAACTTAAAAAGACTCAGGGCCTCATTACACGGTAGGCGGTAAGGGTTTACCGGTACCGGTATTTTACCGGTAAATCCTTACCGCCTTACTACGAGGTCCCTTTGCGGGTTGGGGAATTTAACGCCTGCTTTTTACAGGTGTTAAAAACCAACCCGCAAAGGGACCCAGAGAGCTAATTACGGTACCGCAATTTGCGGTGCCGTAATTAGCGCCTTCCCCATTCCCATTATGCCCTATGGGGCAACAATGGGAATGGGGAAGGGCAATGGTGGAAGGGGGAATTACCGCCCCGCCAACCTTGGAATGGGGCGGTAATTCCCCTTTCCACCAAGGCGGGGCCGGTATTTTACCGGCATGAACCATGGCGCTAATAGCGCCATGGTTCTCCGCCTACCGTGTAATGAGGCCCTTACTCTTACACAGCTCAAGTCTGTTGTGTTGCTCTGCACGCAGTAATGGCATTGCACACTGAGCTGCATTTTCGGGCCTTTCAAGGCTGATTTCCCCTTCCTTTGCTCTTCTCACGAGCCTCTACGCTAGCTCTATTTACAGGAAGTATAACTTTTCTGTTTCAGACTTCAGATTATCATCTCACTGCATGCACATGGAAAGATATTAATTTTAAGAACATAGAAAATGAAGATGCGAGTCTGTCCTGTCGCATCAAATCATTAACTGTTAATATGGTGCTCTTGGGCCAGGAATCGTACATTTTACAGTAAAGGAGGCAAATGTTTCAGTGCCTGAACAAATTTGATTGATGGAAATGAAAACAGAAAAGGAAAATGGGCCTTTTAAACCACCATTCCGGACTGTCACCTATTTAATGAGCAATGTTCGCCTTTTGAAGTTGACCGGTTTTGGTTTCTACGCTTTTATTAGGACAGAGCTAGCTGACCAAGGTTTTTTTTTCTTCAGGACTTCTATTATAAACCATGAAGCCTCCTCATGCCACCATGATTTTCAGGTGTGATGTGCAGATGGTGTCAGCAATCTGTAACACTATTTTAAGCAAGACTTGGGGCCTCATTAGGACACTGGCGGTAGCCGTACCCTTATTAATGCCGCCGGTAATGATTTTTTACCGGGTCCAAGAAAAGGGCAATAACCGGGTTATGCCGACCTTGACAGACCCGGTAATTGCCCTTTTCTTGGACGCGGTAAAAATCAATCTCCATTCCCATTTGAGCCCCATAGAGCTCAATGGGAATGGGGAGGATGCTAACAACAGGCCCGTTAATGACGGGCCCATTGTTAGCATCCGGGCCTGCTAGCGGGTCCAGCTTTTCACGTCTTGTCAGACCAGACTTGAAAAGCGGGACCCGCCAGCAGGCCTCGTAATAGGGCATCCTGTAATGAACGGCGCCTGTCCTGTACCAACACCGTTCATTAAGGGACCACCAGGGTCCTAATGAGGCCTTTGGTGCAGAAACAACAATGTTTTGTATCCCTACGATTCCGCATTCTCTCATTGAAGGCCAGGTATACTCTGCTGACCCCAAACCCCGTCCCCACAACTGCCCCAGCCCCACTGCGGTGTCCCATTTGCCAATCTTGCACTAATCATCCACTGTGCCTACAGCAGAGATGGACACATGTTGGCCACCATGTCACACATCTATTCAATTCTTCAAACTCAACTAAAGAGGTTAAGACTTAAAAGACTCAAAGGAATGTTGTAAAAGCCTGTGACTGGCTATGGATCCACTGCCTACAGACACAACAGCTGTAAAATCTGAGCTGTGTACTTAAATATCGAAAAAAAAACACCCTAATCAGTACAAACGTATCCTGCTTTACTGTTGCCTGCCTTCTTAAAACTATTAAAATGTGTGTACGCTAATGGTGGATATTACAACCTATGGACCAGTAATATTTTATATGTAGGATATATATATATATATAACTTTTTTTATCCTCAAGAGCCGTTTCCCTATACCTTGTGTTAGTGGAAGAAACCTAGAACTAACACACTGCTTTGACAAAAGTGCCTTTTAATTCCCGCCCATCCAGAAATCCATCCTATTTATTATTCATCCTAACATTTCATTACCGTTTTGAAAATGGATTCCTGGTCCTCTTATCTGGCATGACAGCCTTAACTGCTCTCCCATTTAATATGAGCAGAAATGAATCGTCTGAGCATATCAAATGTCAATAGCCTATCTGAATGGAAAATGCAAGGCTGCTGAGTTGGCTGGCAAGCCGAGATATCGCGCAGATTCAGCCCTTGAGCTTTCCCGGGCCATCACTGCCTCATCCTTGTGGCTGCTATTACCTAACCCTGTGTTGCAAACAGTCTGAAGCATTGTGCCTTCCTAAGTCAAACTCTAAAGGTTTCTTTTAATATGACTTGGAAATTGAGCAATAACATATAATATATGGGACATTCTGTAGCCCTTTAAAAAAATGAACTGCTACTGTTCACAGTTTTTAATTCTGGGTGGTGTTTAAGAGCAGTCTAAAGAGCTAGTGTCAACACTACTGAAATAAGAGGCTGAGATAGATGTGTAACGAAAATAGTATTTGATCGGTGACTCCGGCAAGAATGAAGCAACACATTACAGGGCCTGCGGTAGTGGCCCTGTAGTTATGGTTAAGTTGCTGAAATTCATTGGAAGAGCACTTTTTTGGGCGGCTTATAACTTCGCTCCCCCGAGATTAATCCTTACCAAACTTTGGAAAAAAAAGTATATGACCGGGTCTGAAGTTTGGTGAGAATCCGTGAAGGGGGGGGGTCAAAGTTATAGGCGGGTCCCAACATTTTTTTTTTCCATAGACGCAATGTAAAAAAAGATTTGCTCACGCCTACAGCTCATACCACTGGACGGATTTTCAACAAAAGTGCGGCAGGAGCGGCAGCTTTGTCCCAAAAGCACGCTTTTGTAAATGTGGTGTAAATCCGTCCAGTAGTTTTCTTTAAAACAGCCAAAATGTAGGGAAAAAAATAGTAATATCTGGGTTCGATATGCTGAGTCATTTCCCTCTTAGCTCTTTGGACAAGACTCCGATTGGTCTGGAGGGCGATGTGATGTCCGCGGACACTCAACGTGCCCGCTGATTGGTTGGTGAAAAGCGTGATGTGTGTCACATTTTTCCAAAACACCCGCCATGTTCTATCTGCGGACAGCCGTGGCTGTTTGCGGATAGCGCGGTGGGGAACAGGGCTGGGAAACATGTTTTCGGTCATTTGGTGTTGCGAAGAGGGACTGGGAAGGGTGTGGTAGTGAAAGAAAGATGTTATGGGACTATTTGTTTAGGTGAAAGAAGAGCATGCTGGGCGCGGCAGTCCACAGACACAGCGGTAGTCTGCGGACAGGGCCTTGGACAGACAGCTTTTGTGGTGACTGCAGGCAGGCTTTATTAGGATAGGGGAGTGGAATGCAGATGATATGAGGTTGTTTGCATAGGTTAAAAAGTAGGCCAGGTACCGGGGAATCTAGGCAGTGGCAGAACCACCACAGCATAATACAGCCATGCAACCAAGAATCTGGCCACAACCATTGTAATAGTAAGTGTTTGGTGGGCAGTTGGAGAAGCATGGTGGTTGTGGCCAGTGGCCAAATGCTTGTGTGCATGGGCACATTATGCTGTGGTGGTTATGTCTGTGCCTAGTTTCTTGGGTGCATGGCCATAGGCTGTATGCAAGCAAGAATCTAGGCACTCACCACAACCACCACAGCATAATATGGCCATGCACCCAAGAATCTGGCCACTGGTCTCAACCATTGTAATAATATGTGTACAGAAATTGAATTTGGCCACTGGAAATAACCATTATGATAATATGTGTATAGTAATTATACATACTGTGTAGGCAGTGTATAGTTTGTGGGAGATAGTGACACAATACCATTGAAGTGGAAATGGTACTTTTCATTGATGTATCATTGGGGGTACAGGTTGAGTTTGTTGTACATGGTAATGTAGGAGAAATCATTGCTTCTTTCTTTGTGAAAAAAAAACAAAGCATAATATGTGAGGTAGAATAGTACACAATGTTGCATTGCATACACTCTCACATGTTCATGTACTTTTTAGACCAAAATTATGACAATTCAAGTACTATGATTCAAACAACATTACTGTGCGTTTTTTGCACAGTTGCTGTGTTTGGTAGCATAATGATTGGGTCTGTGGGAAAAAAAATACATGTATGATTTAAAAAATACCTTTTTACATTTATTTGACATTATGTGTCACACTGTGTTTGTTTGAAGTGTGCAGTACTTAAAGGAATGTTTAAGGTGCACAATTAAGTGTATTTGTTGTTACAAGCAATGTTGCAGTAGTAAGAATTGTAATGGTGTACATGTTTTGCTTTTCAAAAGTGCTGGTGGTATGGCTGCAGTTAGATACCAGTTGGCATATTCTAACTGTTGATAGTTTTCCAGTTTTCTAGGGTATCTTTTGAAGCACTTTTATTTCTGTTGGTGGTTTTGAACTCTTTCACCATTAGAAAGTTATTAAGCTGTTGGAGAGGTTTTGGAAGTGGGAATATTTCCAAGTTCTTAGTGATAGCCCGTGAAGGCATTTGGTTATTATCAAGCTTTGTATTGCAGTATGTGCAACGTATTAAGTGGTTAGGTATTTTGTATTTGTGTCTTGTTATAAGATATAGAGCTAATTGGAACCATTGGGATTCCTCATTGTCTTCTATTTTGTATGTTATATCTACAGTTTTGGTGCTCTTTTTATAAAAGGTTCTGCAACAACACACACATGCTTGGTTTGGTACGCCAGCAGATGTGCTTTTAAATGTTGCTATTTCTTTTTTGTACGTATTTATTAGAAGATTGGCATGTGTACGGTTTTCACTACTCTTCTCTAACCTTACTGGATTTTCACTTCCAAAATATTTACTTTGGATGTGGTCTATTTGTTGAAGGAGTTCTTTGGATGTGCCATGTAGAAGAATGTTATTAAAGTGTTGCAGTTCTAAAGCAGGATTTATGAACATGCTCATTAAAAGAAAACGTTCTAAGCACACAGCATTGTAGGTAACTGCCACTTGATTTCAGGAGATGGGACAAACAAGAGTAGGATTATTGAGTAGTGTCTTGACTTGACTCGTCCTGAAGAATATTTGGGCCTCTGTCCCCAAGTTCCACACAGAGAGAAAGAAAAACTACTCTCTGTGCGAGCCTTGAGGCCACAGGTGCTTGTTGTTGTTTCGCAGGACCAGACGCCGCCGAGGACCCCAGAGCTGTGGAATGAATTTAGGTATTAGCACAAACAAGCACAGTACTGTCAACAATATAACTGTTATTGAAGGGTGATTTTCTAACTGCCTGTGGTGCAGGGAAGCGTCAAAAATCCTTAAAAGCCAGGCGCCAGAAAACTCTCGCTGGCTACGACCTGATGATTCTTTGATGTGTTCTTAACACTGTTCTTAACACTGTGGTACCATAGCAGTTCGAGGAACTCTGGAGAACGTAGAACACTTGACAAAGCAGAGGAGAGTAATCCAATCAATCCGTGAAACGTTAGCTTAAGTCCAAAAAGTCTGTAAATCCGAGCAGAAACCAAACGTCAAATCCAAGGAGCAAGAAAAAACCAGCCCGTAATCCGTAGGCTTGAGATCTGTAACCAAATGAATCCAACGTGAATGGAAAAACGCCAAACAGTGCCGTGAAACAGCTGTGAAGCGGCGAGTGATTCAAAGTGCGCCGCTTTTATACCTGCCGACTCCTGATCACGTGAGCGGAGCTCAGGGCATGTGACCGGGAATTCGGTCCAGAACCGGGAAGTAGTTGCCGCCGATTGCTCCTGCTCCAGCCCTCTCGCAATCTCCATGGCAGTTGCCAGTGGAAACGAGGGAACAAATAATATAGCCCTCTGACAAAGCCTGGAAGTTGGTGATGCTTCCCTTGCACCACAGGTAGCATGATCATGTCAAGGGCTGACTGTGACTTGGAGAGTCTCGCTGTGTTATGTGTCAGGGAGTCCCCAAGGGTATCAGTGTTCTGAAAGGCGGTGTGCCTGGTGTGCCTGACCTTCCTACTGCACATGACAGAGCCCCCACCCAATGGCCCACAACCACGTGAGCATACAGGATGGTCCAGGTGAAAATGAGAAACCAGCCGCGGGGCATGGACATCTGCCTCAGGAATCCAACATCGCTCCTCCGGGCCAAAACCCGCCCAGTCCACAAGATACTGGAGACCACCCCTAACCACACGGGACCCTAGAATGTTCGACACCTCATACTCCTCAGAACTACCCACAGAAATGGGTCCCGGGGCAGAGCGAAGAAGGGTAGGAGCGGGGCAAGGTTTTAACAAGGAGGTATGAAACACGGGTTGGATGCGCTAGGAAGTGGGATCAGAGAGGCGATAAGCCACCGGGTTGATCACTGCAGAAATCCTATAGGGTCCCACAAAACTGGGAAGTAATTTGCAACACCCTGGCAATCGGAGGTGACGTGAAGAAAGCCAAACCCTGTCCCCCACCGAATAAGAAGGTGCCACAGCCCTCCGTCTATCAGCCGCAGACTTCACCGACGCCTGAGCCTCGTGAAGATGAGTGAGTGTCTGGGCATGAATAGCCGATAGGTCACAAGCACAAGCAACCACAGCAGGATTAACAGAAAGTGTGAAATCAGGAACAGGCAAGGCACGGGGATTTTGACCATAAAGAACATAAAAGGGAGAAGAACCAGTAGAGGCGTGCAAAGAGTTATTGTAAGCAAATTCAGCAAGGTGTAGGACATTTAACCATGATTGTTGGTGCTGTAAAATGAGACAGCGTAAATACTGTTCCATGGCCTGGTTTACAGTCTCAGTCTGGCCATCCGTTTCTGGATGATAGGCGGATGAGAAACAGGAATCAATGCCCAGGAAACCTGTGAGCGCCCGCCAGAACCGAGACGTGAATTGCGGCCCCCTGTCCTAGATGATAATCGTGGGTAGCCCAAAAAGATAGAAGACAGATTTAAAGAAAAGGTTGGCCAGGGCTGGGGCAGACGGTATGCCAGAACAGGGAATAAATCGAGCAAGCTTAGAAAAAGAATCCACCACCACCCAAACTGTGTCGAAGCTCTTGGTTCGGGGTAAATCCGTTACAAAATCCATCGACACTGTGTGCCAGGGTCGAGGAGGTACAGGCAAAGGATGTAAAAGGCCCACTGGACGCCCCCGGCGATGTTTACACTGGGCACATATTGCACACGTGTTGACATAGCCCTCAACATCGTGTTTCATGGATGGCCACCAACACCAGCGTTTGAGGAGAACCAACGTCCTCTTTTGTCCAGGATGTCCATTGATGGCACTGTCATGGGACCATTACAGAGCAAAGTTGCGGGTCTCTGCTGTTGGTAACCATAATTTATTCTGGATGAAAGGTAAACCATCATGAAACAGTGGATTCCACTCTGAGACTTGTTCAGGGTGTAGCGAAACCCATGTTTGAATCGATTTCAGTAGTGGTAAAGGAGGTGTACATAGACAAATGACATGTTGATCTAATAGGGTTTCCGGAAAAACAGGTAGAGAGACTCCGCCAGGCGAACGTGATAATGCATATGCCTTTCCATGGGACAAGCCTGATCTGGAAGTTGAAGGCCGCAAAGAATAAATGCCACCGCACCTGCCGGCTATTGATACACTTGAGTGAGGCTAAGTCCTGGATATTACGGTGATCTGTGAATACCGTGATAGGATGTCTTGCTCCTAATAGATGATGTCGCCAAACTTGAAAGGCATCTTTGATGGCTAATAATTCTTTTTCCGTAACAGTGTAATGGCTTTCGGTAGGGGAAAACTTTCGGGAATGAAATGCCACTGGATGTAATTGACCTGAATAAGGGCAATGCTGGGATAACACTGCGCCAAGGGCAAATGAGGATGCGTCTGCTTCCACTATAAAAGGGAGTTCTGGATCGGGATGTTTCAAAACGGGGGCAGTGGTAAATGCTGTCTTTAATGCGTCAAAAGCTGTCTGATGTTCTTCGAGCCACACAAAAGGCACTTTGGGACCGGTTAATGCAGTCAGAGGTGTTACAATGGAGAACAAATCCTGAATAAACACCTGTAATAATTTGAGAAACTTAGAAATGATTGTAATGCCTTAAGATTACTGGGCTTCGGCCAATCCAACACAGCACAAACTTTAGAATGATTCATGGATAGACCCCTGGGCGTAATATGGAAACCCAAGAATTCCACACTGTCAGGCTGAAACTGACAATTCTCAGGTTTAGCGAAGAGTGAATTTAGGCAAAGACGGGACAAAACCTCGCAGACGTGTGTCACATGTTCCTTTAGGTTTTGTGAAAAAATGAGAATATCATCAAGATATACCGCTACACATACATCCAGCAAGTCGTGTAATATCTCGTTCATGAACCGTTGAAATGTGGCTGGGATGTTACAGAGCCCAAAGGGCATGACCACATATTCGAACAGCCCATACCGAGTACGAAAAGCAGTTTTCCATTCGTCTTCGGGGCGGACCCTAAGCGAGTTATATGCTCCACGGAGGTCGAGTTTCATAAAAACAGTGGCGTGACTTAATCTATCCAACAATGAAGTGATGAAAGGGATAGGATACCGTTTTTTTATGGTGATGGAATTCAAGCGGCGGTGATCCACACAAGGACGTAAATCGTCCTCCTTTTTGGGAACAAAAAAAATAGGACTGGCCGCTGGATAGGTAGAAGGGCGTATGAGACCAATTTTTAGGGCCTTTTGAATGTAATCCTTGAGAGCTTGTTCCTCCGAGGGAGATAGTGAATAAATGCGTCCCGAAGGAGTGATGGAATCAGGAATTATGTCAGTAGGACAATCATAAGGGCAATACGGAGGAAGAATTTCAGAAGAACCCTTATCGAAAACTTCCTGAAAATCTTGGTATTCAGAAGGAATGCCAGTTACAACCGCCCCCACCAAGTGTGGCTCTGATGATTAAGAAAGAGTGTCATCGTTCAACGTGAGCTGTGCTACGGCCCCCAAAGCATGTGGGGGTGAATCAATGCCTTCTGGTGCGGTGAGGCAATAATTTTGACATATTTCCGACTCAAAATGAACACGCCCAGACTTCCAGTCAATTAGTGGACTATGTTGTTTCAACCAGGGAATACCCAATATCAACCCGAACTGTGGTATCGAGATTAAGTCAAAGGAAATAACTTCCTGATGGGTGTTCTGTATATTCATGGTGATTGGGGCAGTTTGTTGTCTGATCGGACCGGAAATCAATGCCGTGCCGTCAACTGCATGTACAGGTTCTGGGTGTTGTTTGGTAACCAGGGGTAGATTCAATGACTTGGCCAATATTATATCAACATAATTGCCTGTGGCACCTGAATCAATAACAATAGAAACTATGTGAATGACATCTGAAGTGGGTTTCAAAGTAGCCTGTACCTCCACTGGCCTAACCCTCCCAAAAGCAGGTATAATTTCCGAGGGAGTGGATGAACTGCTCGATCCGGCCCTCGAATCTAGGGTCGAGCAGTCCGAAAAACCACATTTTTAGTCTTGGGACGCCGAGGACAGGTCTTTACAAAATGACAGTTTAAGCCACAATAATAACAGGCGTTGTCCGTTCTATGGCGTTCTCGCTCCATTGTGGAAATCAGACTGCGGATTCCACCTATTTGCACCACCTGTATCTATGGAAGAGGAGGTCAGAACTGTATTCGGAAAACCTGCTTCATTTTTACGTTCAGAACGCTGTGCGTCTATCTGTAGGGTGAGGTCAACTAGTTCAACATGTTGTGTGGGCAGAGAGGGTATGACGGCCATAGCGTCCTTCATGGAATTACTGAATCCTCTATAAAAGACCACTGCCTTCTTTGTTTCGGGCCAAGAGGTCTCAGCGGCCAATTGATTGAATCGGGCAATATATTCTATGAGTGAACCCTTTCCATGAGATAATTCCAATAACTCGAGATCCCGGGACTGAGCCTTGTGGCGTGTGCCAAATACCTGAGACATTTCTGTGACTAGTAAATAAAAATCATAAAGAACAGGACTATTGTTTTCCAGTAACGGGTTTGCCCAAGCAGCAGCTGTACCAGCTAGATGAGATAATGTAAATGCTGCCTTTGTGGTGGAATCGGGAAAAGCCTGAGGTCTACAGAGAAAATGCAATTTGCATTGGTTTATGAATGTACAAAACATTCGGGGATCTCCATGAAATCTTTCTGGATCAGCCAAAGGAAAGGGCGTGGGCACGAGTACGGGAACCTGAGGTGCTGCCGTGGGAACGATAGGTGGCGCTACTGCTAGTGGGGCCACCGCCAAATCGCCAAACTCTGCATCAGCGGGTAAGGGATTGTGAGCACTTTGGATGAGGTCTAACCGCAGATGTATGGCGGTATTGGCAGCTGTCATATCCGCCCGCAACACTGTGATTGCCTGTACCAATGCAGCCACAGGGTCGTCGGCTGTGGCCTCCATATTCAACACAACCCGCGGCTTCACAGTCTGTCTTGACTTGACTCGTCGTGAAGAATATATGGGGTTCTGTTCCCAAGTTCCACACAGAGAGAAAGAAAAACTACTCCCTGTGCGAGCCTCGTGGTTGTTGTTGTTTCGCAGGACCAGACGCCGCCGAGGACCCCAGAGCTGTGGAATGAATTTAGGTATTAGTACAAACAAGCACAGTACTGTCAACAATATAACTGTTATTGAAACAGGGCTTTCCCAAGGGTGATTTTCTAACTGCCAGGAACTCTGAAGCTGTGGTGCAGGGAAGCGTCAGTAATCCTTAAAAGCCAGGCACCAGAAACCTCAGCGCTGGCTACCGCCTGATGATTCTTGGATGTGTTCTTAACACTGTGGTACCGTAGCAGTTCGAGGAACTCTGGAGAATGTAGAACACTTGACAAAGCAGAGAAGGCTAATCCAATCAATCCGTGAAACGTTAGCTAAAGTCCAAAAAGTCTGTAAATCCGAGCAGAAACCAAACGTCAAATCCAAGGAGCAAGAAAAAACCAGTCCGTAATCCGTAGGCTTGAGATCTGTAACCAAATGAATCCAACGTGAATCAAAAATGCCAAACAGTGCCGTGAAACAGCTGTGAAGCGGCGAGTGATTCAAAGTGCGCCGATTTTATACCTGCCGACTCCTGATCACGTGAGCGGAGCTCAGGGCACGTGACCGGGAATTCGGTCCGGAACCGGGAAGTAGTTGCCGCCATTTGCTCCTGCTCCAGCCCTCTCGCAATCTCCATGGCAGTTGCCAGCGGAAACGAGGGAACAAATAATATCACCCTCTGACAAAGCCTGGAAGTTAGTGACGCTTCCCTCGTACCACAGGTAGTGTGACCATGTGAAGGGCTGACTTTGACTTGGAGAGTCTTGCTGTGTTATGTGTCAGGGAGTCCCCGAGGGTATGAGTGTTCTGTAAGGCGGTGTGCCTGGTGTGGCTGACTTTCCTACTGCGCATGACAAGTAGGTTATGCTAGGTAAGTAGCAGGAACCCTGTTTACATGCATTTGTAAAAGAGTTGGGCGGAGAGCTGCGAGGAGGTGCAGTCTGGCAGGAAACTCTGATCTTTTTTTTTTTCCTGTTTGCAGTGGAAGTCTGTCTACAGTGTTTACTGCTACAAGGGCTTAAAAACCCATTTTGGCCGCGGAGCGGCCGCGGAGAGCTGCGAGGAGGTGCAGTCTGGCAGGAAACTCTGATCTTTTTTTTTTTCCTGTTTGCAGTGGAAGTCTGTCTACAGGGTTTACTGCTACAAGGGCTTAAAAACCCATTTTGGCCGCGGAGCGGCCGCGGAGAGCTGCGAGGAGGTGCAGTCTGGCAGGAAACTCTGATCTTTTTTTTTTTCCTGTTTGCAGTGGAAGTCTGTCTACAGTGTTTACTGCTACAAGGGCTTAAAAACCCATTTTGGCCGCGGAGCGGCCGCGGAGAGCTGCGAGGAGGTGCAGTCTGGCAGGAAACTCTGATCTTTTTTTTTTTCCTGTTTGCAGTGGAAGTCTGTCTACAGTGTTTACTGCTACAAGGGCTTAAAAACCCATTTTGGCCGCGGAGCGGCCGCGGAGAGCTGCGAGGAGGTGCAGTCTGGCAGGAAACTCTGATATTTTTTTTTTTCCTGTTTGCAGTGGAAGTCTGTCTACAGTGTTTACTGCTACAAGGGCTTAAAAACCCATTTTGGCCGCGGAGCGGCCGCGGAGAGCTGCGAGGAGGTGCAGTCTGGCAGTCTGGCCGCTGGAGCGCTGGAACACTGGGTACTGAGACTGCATAAAGTCAACATACAGCAACTTTGAAAAGGATTAAACAAAGTGTCGGTACCCTTTGTTAGGAATGGACAAAAAAACGGATATCCACCCTACCGCTCCTCCCTCATTACAATACATCTCTATTGACCCACTGTTTAAGAAACAAACAAAAAAATCATCTAGAGGAGAGTTTTGCAACACCATGGAGGACACCACTGGGGGCAACAACCCACGGTCAAAAGAACATGAAGAAATGGGCCGCGTGTTAAGGAGCAGCGCACAAAATATAAAAGAAACAGTGTTGAGCGAAACACGAAAAAAACCACTAAAGAAAACGACTGAAACCTCAATCTCGAAAATCAGCACAGCCTCTCCTCCAATACCCCCCCTCAGATCCCCCCACCAATATGTCTCACCTTGGAGAGAGGAGATGAATTCGGAGCCTGGATGCGAGGGATGTGAGCGGCCGCAGAGCTGGGAGAGGCGGGTGCCCCAGTCTCGGTCTCTGCGAGGCGAGGCCGGCGACGATGAAGGGGAGGTGTTCCCAGAGAGATCGGGGCGGGCTCCGCCGTCTCCCGCTCAAGAGGAATGGGGAAAAGGTGTGTCGGGCAGCGGTAGTGATGTGAGAGACTGCTGTGGGGTGAGGGAGAGAGGAATCGAGGCCAACCTGGAACGAGTGGCTCCAGGGCCCAGTGCGGAGCCCGCGGGGAGCGGAGCTAGCGAGCCCACCACTATGCAGGGAGAGATGGTGCCTGCCGAGGGCGGGGCGAAGGAGTGCAAAGTCACAGATAGGAGCAAGGTGTCTGCACGAGTGGTTTTAGGGCTGAGCGCGGAGCTCTTGGGGAACGGAGCTCGCGGGCCCTCCACCGTGCAGAAAAAGGAAGAGACACCACCGGAGGACTTGCTGAGAGAGCAAAGAGAAACTGTCATGGAAGAAGAGCCCGCACGAGCGGTTTCAGGGCTGAGCGTGGAGCTCTTGGAGAGCGGAGCCCACGGGCCCGCTGCCGTGCGGATTGAGGAGACACCATCTGGTGGTACAGCGAAGAAGTGCAAAGCTACAAATTTAACCAGTACAAATGAAAACACACAAAAGAATACAGAGATCGAGGTGAGAAAGACAAATAAGAGGCCAGATCCACAAGATCTTCAAACATGCGAAAGGGACCTTCATCCAGTGACAGTGAGATCTGACCTACCCAGCCCGGAATGGAATCAATCAGAGCCCAGAGATGCGAGCTGTCAGAACATTACCCTATCATACTCGGAGGAACAGGAAGGAGAAGATATGGATGAATTAAATATCCTGAGAGAACATAACTGGGCAAAAACACATACTTATTTACAACTAGAGAAGCAAGAAGAAGAGCCTCATCAACCAGTAACAAAACAGTTACTTGAGGACAACTTAAAAGGAAAAGAAACACAAATACTTTCTAGTCACAAAGATAATGAACTTTTAATGGACCAACAAACAAAAAGACTAGGAGGGGAAAAATACAATCCCACTGAGGCGTCGACTCCGAAAAATAGATTCCCACCAAAGCCACAAACGAAAAAAACGGGAAAACCGTTAATACCGTCAAATAACCCGATTGGAAGATTCTTTGAAAAACTGGGGAAGCCTCCGACTGTAAATCGTTTTGAGCTTTCCGATTTAGAAATCTTGGCAGGAATTCCACCATCCCCCCAAAGAAATAAAATAAACCCACTGAAGATAGAAAAGTCGACAGAGGGAGGAGTCCTACTACCACACATACGTTGGCACCCAAGCCAACCTCCTGCATGCCAAAGGATAGAAACAACTAAAACTGGCATAGACAAAAAAACTACAGAGAATAGACCTCAGTAGCACGAGAAAGATAAAAACAAATCAATACTGAAAACAGTAACATCAGAAAAGGATATCGAAAAAAAACAGGAAGACATATCAAACTCTATTCAGACAGAAGGAAACAATAAAGCCAGGGAATCATCAGAGGTAACAAATAACGAAAACCAAAAAGTGGGGTACACACAGCCAGACAAACCAGTGGAAAAAACTATTGAGATTATAGACAACGAAAATAAAAATACGAAAAAGGACAAGAAAGCGGAAGACTTGATAAAGCCAAAACCAAGCCATATGTGGAATCAAGAAGAAATAAAATTGGCAGAAGCAATACTGAACTATAAAAAAATGCTAAAACAAAGAGAGAATACTATAGGCGAGAAGCGCTCGCCGCAACATAAAAAGTTAGACATCTCGACAGATGCCTTACGAGTTTTGTTATCAACGCCACAGAAAGCAAAAATCGAAATTGGAACCCCATTGAAAAAAAAAGAAAAAAACTCACCAGTTAAAAACTTGGACATTTTACCTGTAATGTCAGCCATGACCATTGCTCTGGCACCCTTCGGGAAATTGTACGAAACAATAAATGAAACACTTAAAGATCACACTTCAGTACTAGCAGCATGCAATATGAAGTTAACTCACTTGGAAGGATACATAACAACGTTGGAGGCCTGGAAGGCCTCCACAAAGGAACAAGGCACCATGACGGATAAAATTGAGGTGTTTCAGTTTAAAAAAAAAGCAGTATCCTCTTATTCCCAAACTGACCAGAGGGAGACCAGACAAAATAGTTACGAAGAGGAACTAATAGAAACCTCAGCAGATACCAATTGTGATCTGACACCAACTAAAGAAAACGACACGAACTTAAAGAAAATGGAAAAAAAACTAAAAGTGGGACACAAAGAAACTCAGCAAACGAGGGATCAAAATGAAAATAACCCTCAATCCCAGAAACAGAAGATCTCAAAAATCAGTTCAAGTCAAAAAGATAAACTGAGCACTACAGGGTCAAAAGTACAGGAGAAACAAAACAGAGAAAAAAATGCAAATTTGAGTATTTCCAAATGGATAGCTGGGATATCCCAAAAAACCAAAAATGTAGAAAGCGAATTACAAGAGATAAACATGAAAGCAAATCACAAACGGGTGGAGGAGAGCTCGTCAAATCTGTTGGACCTGAGTACATATTCGATTGAAAACTCAGAGTCAGAAATTCCTCTTCCAATTAAAAAAAAAAGAAAGGTGTCATTTATGGAAGATACCTTACCAATAACAGAACAAAGGGTCAATCACAAGCAGATACAACCAAAAGCACCTGAAAAAGAAATAAATAAAACAGATGACTTAAGCTACAGAAGAAGTCGGATAACCCCAGAAAGGAAAACGTTGTTCCGAGTGGCCAACACAAAGATAAACAAAATTGAACACGAAAAAGTCAGGGATGGCCCTGCACAGAACACGAAGGAAAAGCACGTGAGAGAATGGGCCGGATACACGCCGAATAGCGGAACACGCCACAAACAACACTTTCAATATAACAAAAATGCTCGACAATACAAACCAGAAACTTCTCCATATAGAAAAAGGACAAAAACACCAGAAAATCGAAATAAAAGAAGAGAAAAAACGAGCTCAAGTGAGAGACACTCAGAAAGAAATAAGAGATCAAACAGAAGACCTTCGGATCACCTTACACAGTCTAACCCCACCCGGACATCAACAATTTTCACTCACAAGAGCAATTCATCACGTACCTTGAAACTAGAAAAAAGTGACAAAAAGGGAGAAAAACTGTTATTAAACAGGAGAGCAACCATGAGATTACTACAAAAAGTACAGAATGGAGATCAAATCAAAAGTGTCGACCTAAACATAGTGGAATTCGCACATCAAACTAGAACGGACAGTATCTTCCTCCACATTACATCTCATGCAGTGAAGAAACTGCTGTTGTCTGTGGCAGGAGATTTAGCCAAAAGAGGGTATACCTTAAGAGAAACAACTGCAGAAGAAAGAGGGCACAGAAGAGAGGATGAGTATGACACAAAAGAAAAATGTAAACACGGGACAAACGCAAAAGAAACATGGAAGACAACGCCTGTAACTGAAAGACGAACAAGAACAAAGAGAAAACACAACTATACACCGGAAAGAGAAGAGCAAAAGGAAGAAGATGAACGTCGAAAACCACGAGAAACATTAGATCAAAGTGACTTAAGAAAGAAAAAGGACAAAGAAAGAGACAAGATCAAAGAAAATTCTTCAGCCCAAGACAACCGGATACAAAATGATAAGAAATCACAAAGACTACCCCCAAAATACCCGAAAGGGCCGTTTCTGACACAGTCCGGCAGAGAAAAAGATAAACGGATCACATGTAGAAACACATCAACACAGATCCAGACGCAAGAAATATAAAAAAACACCAATAAATGGGCATGGATTTCTACAGCACTAACAAAATATGTGAGGAAATAGCAATCAAATCGTCAATCTGACAATTTCGTTGGAGAGACGTTAAAGGAGCTACACGAGGGCAAAGAACCGGATCAAAACATCATTCTTGGCTCCTGGAACACAAGAGGCCACATTCACCTGACTCATTCAGGAGATGTCAACCTTGGCCTTTTTGACCTTATAACTTTGCAGGAGACCTGGTTATTATCTCAACCGAGCCTGGATGGTTTTGAAGTATCACTCTCGCCGGCACAAAAAGGAACACGAGGACGTCCTACCTCAGGCTTGTTGACAGCTGTAAAAACTGGCGGAGCGCTTAGAATAGTTCATAACCTGATATCATCTCTGACAATTCAGGCGACATTGCTGGAATGGAATAAAGAGGACCCCCGGCAAAAAAAAAAACCAAGGCAGGAGCTTATCCTGGTACTAAACATCTACTGGAATCCGTCAATAACAAAGACAAAAAACTTTCTAAATAAGGTGGAAAAAATCCTTACAGATACAACAGAGATGTATGATATGGACCACATCTTGATATGTGGCGATTTAAACGCCTCTTGCCCGGTATCGGAGAAAGAAAGACCAACGCACAACACGAGCAACACTAAAACAACAACGAGAGGTGCAGCATGGGTCAAACTGATGGACTCCAGGGATTTGTACAATTTAAACTCCCTTGATTCAGCCAAATCCAGAATTCCAACATGGGAAAGTGCGGGTAAAAGAAGTACAATTGACTACATCTTTGCCTCTAAAGAATTATATCTCCTAACCACAAGCTTCAAGGTAGTGAAGACTACGGCCAGTGACCATAATTTACTAACCGTAACATGGCCAGCAAAAAAAAAGGTGCCGGTGACAATGTCGAAAAATCTGGAACTAAATCAACAAGGAAACCGATTGAAAATTACAACAGAAGGCATAACTTCCATCACGGCAGCCTATAATGGACAAACGACCTTAAATACATTGAAAGCAAACTTGGATTACACGCCTCTCTTGATCCCTTATCTCCATCCACGACGTAAAAGAGTAGATGATAAAACTCATTTACATACTCACAATGAGGAATTGAGAGCAAAGAAATCAAATCTAAGAAAGGCGATTCGGCTTGCACGAACAAATCCAACACAAACAAATGTAGACCTGGCATCTAAAACTAAAAAATTGTATAAATCCTGGCTACAAGCGACACGATGGAAATTATACCAGATGGACGCAGAGAACATGTTGAGAGCAGTTTGTAAAAGGAATTCAAGAGATTTTTGGACAATCGTAAAACATAAAATCTCGCCCATGGACACAAGAATTACAAACAGTGTCGCAGAAGAAAAATGGAGTGACCATTTCACTGACCTATACAATGACCCCACTCCAGGAGAAGTAACATCGATTATCCAAGAAGAGGTCAACTGGATAGTATGCTCAGAGAAGGACATTTTGTCTAAGATTAAGAAACTGAACAACTCCGGGGCCCCCGGACCGGACGGCATCTCCAACGCCATTCTGAAGCAGGACCCTGAAAATTGGGCTCCATTAATAGCAGAAATCTTTAGGAGATCTAGGATTTCGAGAACTATTCCGGAGACATGGAAGACTGCAAACATCGTCCCAATTTACAAAAAGGGCCCAAGAGACGATCCGAGAAACTACAGGCCAATTGCACTTCTAGATGTACTCGGCAAACTTTACGGATCATTGGTGTTGGACGAACTTCAGATATGGCAAAAAGAGGCAAAAACAACTGACCCCTTTCAATCAGGATTCGAGAAGAACCTGGGAACGTCGGTAAATATTATGCTGACCAGCATACTAAAATCAAAGGTCTTCGAGGGGCAACCACCAATATTCATTGCTTCAATTGATCTGGTGCAAGCTTTTGATCGTGTGAACAGAAAAAAACTATGGAAAAAACTGGAGAAACAAAAATGTCCATCAGCCATTCTCGCTCAAGTAAAAGCGCTATATAGTGGAACATCGATCAAAATTCGACTCAATGAAGCAGGCTTGTTGTCGGAAAATATAAAAACAAACAGAGGGGTGAAACAAGGCTGCCCCCTGGCACCGGCACTATATAAGGCCTACATGGCGGACATTGCAGATCCCGAAAATGACACCAGATCATTTCCTCCTCAAATAGGCGACTCAAAAGTGACAAGATTGCTGTATGCAGATGACATCTTATTGCTAGATCAAACAGCAATTGGTCTACAGAGACAAATAGACAGCCTCACAGCCTACCTGACTAAAAATGACTTGGAACTTAATACATCTAAAACAAAAATCCTGATCTTAGAAAAAACAGCGAGAACAAAAAAAAAAAAGAAATGGTTCGCAAACTCGGAGCCACTAGAAATAGTGAAAAGCTGTACCTACTTAGGGGTAAAACTATCGTCGAGCAAAATTGAAATATCTATGCAAGAGCATCTTATCTCCAAAACAAAAATGCTAGCAGCTCAGGCAATATCCTTGGACAGAAAATTTGGGAAATTTTCAATCCTCCCATTAATAAACTTCTATAGAGCAAAGGTAGGTCCAACTTTGACCTATGGAGCCGAGGCCATGCTATACCTGCCAAAGTCATTGTGGGCTAAATTAGAAGGTATATTTTGGCGGAGAGTACTACATCTTCCAAATTCCATTTCTGCGACAATCATTCGATGCGAATTGAGTCTCCAATCATTTGGAATCTTTGGTAACAAGAAACAGTCTCCTATTCCTGGGTAAAATCATAAGGCAGCCGCGTCCTAAAATACTGGAGATAATATATCAAGAGATGAAGAGTGAAACAAACCCAATGCTATCAAGTTGGTACAGCAGACTATTGGAACAAGCGGAAAAAATTGGATGTTCTGATTGGGAAATAGAACGGATCCCGGGAAAAGTAAAGAAAAAACTGAAAATACAAGACTGGATTGAGACTTTAGATAAGACAGAAGAACTCACAATCACAACACATTACACTATGAACACCCAAAAAGTAGATGAAGTCAGAAATTACCTAAAAAAGTTCCCAGACAAACGACTGAGAACAACTTTCTTGAGAGCAAGGCTAAACATATTGAAAACCAATGAGATTCTCTTTCAAAGAAAACAGTCGATAACCAAAAACTGTAGATATTGTGAGCAGAGGGAAACCGAAACACTACGCCATCTTCTTCTTCACTGCGCAGGAACGGCAACCATGCGAACTATCCATCTCAAACCACTCAAAGATCGGTATCAAACGGCAAACGAAGAAACCTGGTGGAATATGCTAATGTGCGGCAATTCCGCATCTTTGACGGTGGCCACAGCGACCTTCTTGGAAAAATTGAAGCTGGACGAAAAAGAAATAACAACAGAGAGCTTTCAAATATCCCATTGAACAGAAAATTCCAGGACAGTCCCAAAGGAAAACAGGAAACAAGGATATAAAAATTTGGACAGAATTTGTAAAAATTGTAACACAATTATATACAAACAAACAAAAAAAAAAAAAAAGAGTTGTACATTTTCTTTACAAAAAATATACACATACCTGTACCATCTGTTGATGGATGCAGATGTGGTTGAATCTGCTAATTGAAATCTTGCAGATTTGTAGAGTACTTTCTGATGCAGGTGCTTTGGAATAACAGGAGACCTGTACTCTGTGTGTTCAACAGTACATCTAAGTGTTGAACTGAGATGACAGAGTTAGATGTAGAGTTCTTGTATGTGATTGGTGGATGGATGGGTGACTGCTTAACAGTAGCCAATGAGGAAGTACTGCGAAGAGTGAAGTGGAAAAGGAAGAAGGGCTGCTCTGTTTTATGGGGTCCATGGACACTGCGGTAGTCCACAGACAGGGCATCCCACATCTGAGGCTTTTCAGTATGCGTAGCATGGAAAGGGGACTGTGGGGAACAGCCAGTCAGGTGTTCTGGTTGTGTTTTATAGGAAGAGTGGGTATTCATTTTTTTCATTGTTCTGTGTAGTGAAGATGGCTGTGGTTGCAGAGATGGAGAGAGGCAGTGTGTGGATGGTGGAAGATTGCTTTGTGACTGATCTGCAGAGGCATGCAGAGATAAGTGACATTTTTTGCCAACCTTGGATTTGAGGGAGTGGAGGTTTTGTGGTGTGGTGTGCCTAGGTGTGCTTGCACTTTGTTGAGATATGGCTGTTTTTAATACTCCAGATGTTCTTGTGGTGCACTGTGGAGGACTGCATTTGGGGTATATTAGTGAAGTAACTTTGCTGAGTGCACTGAAGGAAATGCTGCTTTTTCCATGTGTAAACGTGATATTTGCTGTGGATGGCATGTATCTGTCAAATATTGGAAATGCCATTTTCCTTTACAATGTAAGGAATGCTTTGAAGAAGTTCATGCAAGCCTGTAAGGAAAGAAACAAGAGAAAAGGCAAAACAAATGATACAAAAACTCATGTTTGTTTGCAAGCCCCTTAAAATAAGGTTCTTTCCAGAACCACCACTAAAGAGAAAATACCTTACCCTGGGTTTAATTTCTCTCCCCACCTCCTTGAATTAGATGATCTGTCCACGGACACTGTGGTGGTCCGCGGACAGCATGTGCCACATCTGGGGCCTTTGAGGATGCCAGGCATGGAAATGGGACTGTGAAGACAAGGGGATTTGCCAGTAAGGTTTCCTGGGTGTGGTGTGCAAGGAGAGAGTATGGCAGAAGGTCTGTTTGCTGAGAGGAGTGCAGATGGCTATGGCTGTGTCTTTTTTTCAGGAGGCAGAGTTTGTGGTTTTTGGGGGACTTGTGGATCCATTGGTTGCAGGTTTATGCAGAGCAGTGTGGAGTTGCTGAACATCTTGGATTCCATAATGTTGATGTGACATGGTGTGGAGTGCGGGCATTAAGTGGGTGGACTTGCTCCCATTTTGTGTCAATTTGGTCATGCTACAACATCCAGACATTATCATTGTTCATTGTGGAGGCAACAGTTTCGGCCATGTAACTGGAATTTCACTACAGTTTGCAATGACGGAGACATTTGGCAAAGTGATGGACATGTTCCCGAACTCCAGAGAAATGTTTTCTCACATTGCCCAGAGACGGATGTGGCTGCGCTCCAGTTAATTTGGTCTGCAAATAGAGAAAGCAGGCGCAATGTCAACAAGGCTGTTTGTGCATGTTTGAGAGATGTTGTCATGACGTCTTTTCGATTATAAAAATATAAAATTTAACAGCATCAATATTTTTTACCGAGACAGAGTACATCTTACAGATGCTAGTAATCAGCTTTTTTTGCTAAATATCCTAAATGCTTTGCAGACCTTTTTACAAATATAGCAAGCATTGTGCAGTAGGTGTTGCCTACTTTTTTAACTTGAAAAAGCACTTTTAAAATCAAAACATACAAAAAAAGCTCTTTTCAGAGCCACACCTTTCTCACGTAAAAGAGTGCAATGGTTTAGATGCTGCCACCGCCTACATTTTTTAGAGGTCCGCCGACTACCACGCTGTACACGGACTTCTGAGGCTGCGTAGGGGCCTGCATGATTTTTTGGTACTTCTATTTTTGAACTGTGAATGGTGGCTCTGAAAATAACCTTTTTTTTTAATGTTTGTGTTTTATGATTTCTTTGTCTTTTTACACAGGAGACACACTGCTGGGACGGGAAGGGAGGGTAGGCAAGGGGCACCAACCACAGGGACGAAGGGGCAGGTGTGGAGAGGAAGATGTTGGGTGGGCCTTACTTAGGTAGGGAGAACTGTTTCTCATGCTCCCGGACTGCAGCCCTGAAACCACTTAGAAACGGCTCCCCCATGCAGAGTGGTGTGTCACAGTGCATACAGAGCACAGTCACCCTTGAAAGGTAAGGGTTGACTGCATCATGCATGGCCTGCAAGGCATCTACAGGGATCCTCTGCCCCACAGGAGTGTCTCCTGTGATGGCAGGAGCGGATGATTATTATGTGACAGTGGATGTCAACCTGCTCACCCCTTCGAAAGGTACAACTCTCCAAACTGCTGCCTTGTGGTTTGACCTTAGGTTTCACCGCATGGAGGTGCTCCTGTAGCTATGCAGACCCGGTTTTCCATGACAGAGTAAACTTTGCACTCAGTGCATCAAACCTTATCCACACGTGCCTTGGGTACCCCCCAAAAGTGGTACAAAGCCTCCACACCGAAGACTCACACTGGCAGCCGGTGAAAGAAATTTCCATTATCTCATCCTCTTCTTCCTCTTGATCGCCCTCTGCATCACCACGCCTGAACCCCAATCCAGACCCTCCAGATGGTAGTGATGGTGGTGGTGGTGGTGGGGCAGCTGCAGCAGCCATGAATTCCATTCTTCTGTACCAAAAGCACAAAAGCAGAAACAGCAATCTGCAGCAGGTGCTCAGTCCTGGACAGCCAGAAAAACAATGAGGAGCAGCAGTGGGGTGTGTCCTTCTATAGGGGTGCTGTCCGCAGACGTGTGACTGTCTGTGGACACCTTGAGCCACATAAAGGGCTCAAAAAGTTCCAAAATGTTGCTAGATCGACCAGGATATGGTCTAGGACATCTGCAAGGGTGGGGTTCAGCTTTAAACACCCTGGATGTGCCAGGGGTAAGGGCAGTGTCCACGGATACTCCCAGTATACAGCACGGGTGCGGTCACATGGTGACATCCACGACGTCCACGGATAGGATGGCTGTGCGCAGGACACTTATTGCGTGGGATGCAGTGTGTGCATGTGCCAAGGTATCCGCAGGTCAGGGGTGAGCCCGCAGACTAATTAAAAGTGTGACACATGCAAGCAGACAGCTCCAGACAGGCACAGTGTTCGGGGGCACAGCGAGAACAGATGTGATTGTGTCCAGGTGTCCGTTGGACAAGAGTGGGGCCCCCAAACTAATTACAAAGTGTATCACAACTTTATGGACATCTGCAGACAGGTGCAGTGCTTGTCGGGCACATGGGATGAGATGCGCATGTACCCAGGTGTCCGCAGGATAGGGTCGGGACCCCAAACCTTTTAATGGTGTGTCATGACTCCAAACAGCGCTTCTAAACCTTAAAATAAAAGAAAAACACACACAGCAACAGTACATACATAGATATTTACTAACACACAGAAATACACTAAATTAGGAAAGGGCTGGGGTTGCAGAATGGGAAACATGTATGGGGGAATTTAGGTTTTCTACAGATTGCTCATGAGGGTAGGAAAGGATTGAGGTTTCATCATAACGTCATTGATTGACGGAATCTGGTGGAGATGATTGGCTGGGACAGGGGGAAGGGGCACAGGTACAAGTGGGGCAGTGGCATCAAATCTAGTCGGTAATCTGACTTTTGACAAATGGCATTAACTGTGCAAAATTAGCGTTCAATTCATTCATTTTTGCAGACAGACTTAATAGTTCATTTGCAGCATTTGGACTTTGGGGCTGTCTGTGGCCATCTTCTTTCTCATTTAGTGGTAATTCGGGGCCACTTTCTTCATTTACACTATGTACTGTTAAACAGAAAACCATGTTTTAGTGACATGTGAAACAATTAACATTAATTTGTCCACTTTAAAAATTGTATTCTGTACCATTTGAGTTATTGCCTTCACTCATTTCATCATGGGGAAATGTTCTTCTAACCACTGCAGGGTGCTTGCCATTTCTCTATAAAGAAAATAATACTTCTATTTCTTACAAGTCATGTAGATACAACAAACTCTAATGTTACAGGAAGAAATATAGTGTACTTACTGCTTTTTGTAAGGGTTTCTTCTGAGTAGCTTGGAGTTGCTTCTGGAAGTTGCTTCTGAGTGTGTACACAAGGTTGCACTGATGTAATATTTTTAGCACAGTTCAATGTTATGCTTGGTGCATTATATTATGTTGTGCAAACTGTGAAATTGTACTTATGGTTTTATAGGTACAGAATGGGCCTCACTTCGAGGTTGGAGGTAGCCATGGTGCGAATAGCACTATGGCTCCCCCCTTACCGCATTCCGGGTTGTCGGAATAGGGACTTACCGGGTCATTCCAACCTTGGAGGACCCGGTAAGTCCCGATTCTGAAAACCATTCCCCATTCCCATTGAGCCCCCACAGGGCTCAATGGGAATGGGGCAGGAGCTAATAACAGGCACGCAAATAACCGGCCCGTTATTAGCTCCATGGTCCCTTAGCGGCTCCCATTAAGGGCAGCTGGTAAAACCAGCCGGCCTTAGTGGGACCCGTTAAGGGACCTTGGAATACGGAGGTAAGGGGATACCGGCACCGGCATCCTTACCAGTGCCGGTAACCCCTTACCTCCAACCTCGTAATGATGTGTATATATATTTAATTATTGAATGTGCTACATATATCTGTTGTACTTTCAAGTTCATATCTTTGGTCGCTGGAGGATAGAATAATGTAAGGTAACATCTGTACTTGTGGGCAGTTTGAGTGCTGTCTGAAGTCCGCGGACAGTCGCATAGTCCGCAAACTTTGCGACTATCATGTTGGGGGCAGGGTGGTCATGTTGAAAAATTAAGGGTATCCTTGTAAAAACCCATACAATTCAGTGAAAAAACATTATTAAAGGGACGTGATGGTTAAGTTTCACTAATAAAAATCTATCTAACTTTGTTAAATGGATATTATATTAACAAGTAAAATCGAAAACCCCGAGAAATTTCCCACTTTTGGCAAGCTAAGCAACCATCACTCGCGCCACCACCGTGCACTGCTAAGACTAACACCTAGGATATCAAAGTTGACATCACTAATGTCATTGATAACATCACTGATGACATCACAAGTGAAATTAATTTTGAGGAAAAGTCCCTGCAAGGGGTTGTGATTATAATGTTGGTAAAAATATGTCAGGGGTGATCAGTAGACCTATCATGAACTACTTAATCTATTAATGAATGTACTCATCTAAACAACATTGTATTGGAGAGCTGTTGTTAATACAGGCAATGGCTGCAGCATGCACCATACAAGTACAATATTTATAATTGTGTAATTTTGGATAGTAAAATAATGAATGCTACCTCGTCAGAGTTTTGAGTAATTTTAAACATCTAGTAACTACCTAATAATTCAAGACTTACTACACACTTGTGCTAGTACAAACAATACATATGAAGATCCACAATGCATACAAATCAGAGGCACAAACAGAGAAACTAAAGTAAGGAAGAAAGAAATAGCAGCACCAGAAAGTATTAATAACTTTAAGGTTTCTTTATGTACACCAATGAATTGTGTTTTTGAGGCATGCTTATTGCCCTGTATATGTGCACCATGAGCGAAGACCAAACCCTAAGGAAAGTACTTTAAGAACATACAACAAGGTTAACATACAGATATATATCACCTTTTGAATTTTAATATTCTGACTTGTAGTGAACAAAAGCTCCTGGCTTAGATATATCAGTGAACAAAAACAAGTGGCCTAGATATGTGATGTCATCAGTGATGTCATCAATGACATTTTTGATGTCAGCTTTGATGTCCTGGGTGTTAGTCTTAGCAGTGCACAGTGGTGGCACGAGTTATGGTTGCTTAGCTTACCATAACTGGCAAATTTTTTGGGTTTTTCGATTTTACTTGTAACCATAATAGCCCTTTAACAAAGTTTTCACACTGAATGTGATAGGTTTTTATTAGTAAAACTTAACCATAACGTCAGTTTAGCAACGTTGCTTTCACTGAATATGTCATATAGATGCAGCTGGTACGGGAATGAGGAAACAAAGGGTAACCTTGTGCGTTGGTCTTTGCATTTTGCTCCCTTGGTTAAAACACATTTGAAAAAAAACATGTTTAGATTTGTTGTGTTTTATTTAATATTACAAACATTTTATTTTGGAGCTAACTCATCAATGCCTTTGGGAGGTGTTCCTTGTGAAGCTTCAAAAAATTCTAGGAAAAGTGACAGAATATAGAAATGTAAATGTTTCTCCTCTTACAGTTTATAATAGCTCAAATGTAAATGGAGGTACTGGCAGCACAATGATCTCTATATTTTCCAGACAATTCAAAGCAGGTGGAGGAGGGAAAGTCCTGTCATGTTAATGTTGCATATTTCATACAATCTGCCCCTTTTTGTCAATACCAGCCCTAGGAGATGATGATTTTGACCGCAAGGTGGTCCCGTATTAGTGGTATGTATGTGAACGGCACATGCAAACTTCTTTGAATCAGCAGAAAATTGAATGTAGCCAACATTACTAGCAAGGACACATTATATCAAAAAGTGTGCTGCGTGTTTGGCTATGAAGGGTTTGACAGGCCTCTGTGAGAAGAAGACAATATGAAGATGTGCTTCTCTAATTGTGCAGTATACTTCCCAATGTGTTTCCCTCCAAGCAGAGCATGCACTCTCTGCAGTCGACTCTACACCCACCCAGGAGCAAGGGCATACTACAGCATGGCGAGCTCTGATACATTGCTTTACTGCTTACTATCCCAGAAGCATCCCAAGTGAATGTATTTGCTCGTGGGAGAATTTCAAGTAAACATACACATATGCTTCAACTGCAAAAAGTATAGTTGTGTAACTGTGAAAATGGTTATATGATGTAATCGAACAATTAACTATGGAGAAAATATAAGCAGTCAAACTCTCTTTAGTTCCGCCTCAATTTCAACATTGGTAAGAAGTCTGTTGCATGCATTCGATGAAGATCGATGTGCTATTGTTTTGTTTGCCTGGCACGTGTTCCTCTGTGTCTCACAGCTCTTGTGAGAAGAGCTCAAGAAACACTACATTGCACATCTTTAGTGTTAGATTCTGTTAAGAGAGATTTGCAGTCCATAACGCTTTGCTCACAGTGGAAACAGTGAAGGTCAGACCAGTTCTCTGACTTGTCTTTTTGCACAGGGGGCATGTCTAACTTCTCCATGCATCACAATAGGGCATTGCATTATAAGAAAGAGTAGGTTCCTGAGCAACCACATGCTGGCATTCGTATCCACCAGGCAGTGGTCTCTTGTGTGACAAACTAGATAAAAAGGATTGCAAAGGTTTAGTCACGAAGTGCAAAGATTTTATTTTTAAGCCATAAATGGTAAACGTTTTCAAGTGGTTTGGAATTTTAGTATTTCACTGTGAATGAGCACAACGGTTCACAGTGGCAGTGTCATTTTAGTCATCCAAATTCGGTTTTTATAGGGCATTATTAACCTTAAGTACTCAACGTTCAAAAACTGTTGGATTCTTTGACTTCAGGTCTCAAGGTACAGTGCTCACTTGTTCAATATCTCCTATTTCCTTGGACTTCAAGACCCTTGACTTTCTCAATGTTCCCATGGAGACTTTAAGTTCCAGCATTCCATAGTTTCCCTTCTGTTCACTTTCACAGTGTGCTCTGGGAACTCTGACTCCTTGTACACGCATGCCATATTTCATCTTATGTTTCTTGTCTCAATGATTCATGGGAATGTTTACTGCTGTGGAGTCTGGATTCTAAGAAAGGAGTGGACCCACGGCCATCCATCCAACCCCAGCTCAGGCTGCCAACTGACACTCTCAGAACATTCACACACAGATCCTCCCAACATTCTCCTGAGCTGCATTCATGCACCAACATTCTTACAGCAAGCACGCAGGCCAGTGACAGGAAAAGACTACACTACAACATCTCCCTTCCATACCAGACTCAATCCGAACACATCTCCATCTCATACCAGACTCACCACAGACTCACCAGAACATCTCCCTTCACCAAAACCCTCTGACCACAACAAACACCTTCCATCTGGACCCGCCACATCCAGACACAGAGCCTGCCACACTGGCACACAACATACACAACCACGGGAAATCAATCATCCATCCAGGTGGGGAATAAAAGGGGGGGACTATGGATTTGCCTCGCCATGGACCCGGTATCACCACAACCGTGACACCCGACGGAACTATAGTCCATACAAGTCCAACCATCTCACAACCAAAAATAGGTGTTGCCAACCCAAAACAACATTTGCAGAAGGGGTAACTTTGACCGCACTTCTTCCTCTTTAAACCCACACATCTCATCCAAAAACAAACCGCTCCCACTTGACTCCCTAGAGACATCCCACATATTCAAAACCACATATAAATAAAACTACCACCCAACTTCAAGCAAACTACAACCAGCCTACAATGAACATACACTTCTAACTCACCACACGCATCAACCATTCCAAACACTACCAGACCCATGCCAAGACACCATGGGCCTCATTATAAGGGTGGCGCTCCCGTAATGAAGGGGGCCGGTACGGGACCGGCCCCTTCATTACGGGAGTGCCGATTACGAGCTTCCCTTTGCGGGACCCGGATCAGATGCCTGGTAAAACCAGGCGTCTTTTCCTGATCCCTCGAGGGGAAGAGGGAGGTAATAACGGGCTAGATGTAATCTGCCCATTATTACCTCCCTCCCCATTCCCATTGAGCCCTATGGGGGCTCAAATGGGGATGGGGAATGGTTCCTGCAAGGAGGAATTACCGGGTCCTCCTATGTCAGAATGACCTGGTTATTCCTCATTGTAGGAACCCGGTAAAGGAGCCCAGTTTAGAGGCAGCCATGGAGCTAACAGCTCCATGGCTACCTCCAAACTCGTAATGAGGCCCCATATAACTAATGAGATGCTCCTGGTAGCATCTAACAATTTACTTTTGAAAAACATAACTATCATAACTATTTCCTATGACAAACTCAAAACAACCGGGTACCCTATCAACCTATACACTATATATGATAATATAAACACTTTATACATGCTTTAATTTTAGCATTTTCCAATACCCGTTGAATGGCATTAATTCCTCACACCAATACATTTTCACGATCTAAGTATGCAACTCATAACGATTACTGCACCATCCAACCTAAAAATGGCGCAACTCTTAACGATTGCAGAACCATCCAACCTAAAAACTTGGTGGATGTGCCCATTTAACTTAATATGTGCGCATCTCGTACCGATTGCTGCACCATCCAACCTAAAAACTTGGTGGGTGTCCCCTCATAACATAACACCAACCACAGTCGCACAAAATGCAGTGTGGCTGCCCAAATAAAATGTCATGTTTAAAAAAAAATGTAGTCAACCATTTTTTGTTGACAACATCTATAAGTTTCACTTTACTCTTTTTCAGCATTCACTTTCTTGACAAACCTTCCTTTGTCACTGTAAATTATTCATAGACCTCACCACTATGAACTCTTGGGCCACAACAACATACACACATGACATAGGACAACAGCCCATGCGCACCCACACTAATTAGTACATTGAATGATGCACCACACATTAACACATAATGTGCCCCTTATTCATAATTGAGGTAAACATTTCCCTAAATACCAAAAATGAACAATTCAATAACCCAAGTTTAAATTCCCTTTAAAATTCCCACACATCACATAAAACACAATAAATACCACAATAAAATATCACCCCCATATCCAAAATTGGAATATCCAGAATATCTAGCATCATTTAGTAAAATCCTGATTACATTTGTATGTCACTTGTGCAATAAGAATACTCCCTCAAGTACTTTGATGTGTATAGCAATTTGCCTATCACAATCCAAGCTCTACAGTGGCTGTGCACGGGTCTATAAACATTTGTATAACTACATGTGAAAACGTTTCTTAATTTCCTGCAATGATCCTGAAATGTCTCTCTGCACTCGATTGAATTCCTCACATGAAGTACCTCTCATTAATCCGATGCGTCGGATAACAGCATCCATGGTCCTTTGTAGTTACCATAACGTACCTTTCATTGAGCCGATGCAACGGATAACAAGATCCATAAGGCCATATTGCACGTTGTCCGGTAAAAATCGGAATTTAACGGCATGGCGCTATCAGAGTGTCCGCCCTCGCAAGAGGCCGCTAATAGCGTCCCATCACGAGAACGCGGACACGAGCATAGCGCCATGCCGTAAATGACCGTACCGCCCTGCCGCTAAATTCCCCAAAACGCCCCTTACCGGCGTCGTCCAAACCGTCGATAGCGCCTCTGCCCTCCCGTCACCTGTAAGTAGCGGTCACCGCTATTACTGGTCACCGTTAAAAAGCGGAACCGGAAATTACGCCATCGCACAGGAACGGGAAAGAGCAAGGCGGCCATCTTTAAAAACACAATCCATTGCCATCCTCTGCATCCAGGACATATATCCAGGGAACTCCGACCAGGAACCATACCGGGTAGCCCGAAGATGCAGAAGGCCCTAAAAAAAACAGCTGATCGCCAGCGCAAAGAAAAATTCTCCAATGAGGAGCTTGTGATGCTGACCACCACACTTGCTGCCAATGCAGAAGTAGTGTTTGTGAATGACATGCGGAGGGAGGCCCTCCTTAAGAAAAAGGCCATCTGGGCCGAAGTCGCACAAAAAGTCAGTGCGGTGGGCACTACCACCCGGAGTGTCAAGGACTGCCGCAAGAGGTGGGACGACCTCCGGGTCCGTGTGCGGAATATATTATCAGTGAACCGCAACATGGCAATGGGCACAGGAGGTGGCGCAGAGTCCCCATTGAAGTTGAAGGAGTGGGAGGAGATATGTGCCTCCGCAATTGGAGTTGAATCTATCGGAGGGGTCGGAGATATGGAGCTTGGCGTGGCCATTTCATCCGATGGAGGTGAGTGTATACACCAAACAATGCGCAGTGAAGGGTGAGGGGTCCCCCAATCATGTGTCCATATGAATGCAGTGGATCCAGCCACAAACAGACATGCATGCATCACCACATACCCGTCCAAAACAGGGCCAATCATGCATGAGCCAGCCAACATCCCCATTACCTGCCTCCACACTGAAGGGCCCCAAATGCATTGGACGGCATGACGTATGCATCCTGCATAAGGCAGGTCGACCCATAGATGATGATTTACCACTTTTCTCACCCCTGCAGGATCACACACGGAAACTGAGGAGCCACACACTTCAACACCTGCTCCCGCACCCAGGAAAAAAGCCAGGAGGGATGCCACGGGGGACACCGCCACATCCTCTAGGGGACCCAGGAGGAGTGAGCATGATCACAGGGACAAAGGCAGCAGGAGCAGCAGTTCCACGCAGCCAGAGGCCATGGCTGCTGCCGTCGTGGCACCCACGGGAGTGTGTCTCCCAGCAAGTGAAGGCAGCATTGAGGGAGTGCACTCTGCTGCCACCAGCTCAACAGGTGAGGCAGCAGCCACTGCCCCACTTTCGGATGCGGAGGTAGCACCTTTCATTGAGGATCTGAGTAAGAGCCCCATACCGACACCCCCCTTACTGTCAAGCCCGATGTTCTCACCAGGTCCGTTTAGCCAAGGCGGATCACCCACCCACAACCAAGATGTGTCATGGAGCCCCCAGGTATCCTCACCTGATGCCAGTGCAATAGATAAAGGCGCGTCAGCCATCCCACCGGCAGCCACCATGCAACATGACCTCCCAGCCATCTTTCAGCGGCAGACCGAAATCACTGGTCTAGTAGGTCAACATGTGGCTGACACAGGGCACCTGAGGGAGGACATTGGTGCATTTGCACAGCAGACAAGGGAGTGCATGGAGGCATGCACCAACCGGATCTGCGATGAAATGGCCCAACTAAGGCAGGCCATGAACCGCATTGCAGATGCAATTGAGTGCAGATGCCCACTCCCAACCCAGGAAGAACAGGGCACCTCCTCCTCAGGGAGTTCATGGCAAACTAGCCCCCTACGCCGGTCTATGCGCAACCTGAGGCACACCACATCGCAACCACCCGAAGACGGAGCAGGCACTGACAAATAGGGCCATCAAGGACTATCTGCCACATGTGGAGAGGGACACGTTCACGCCTTGAGGCTCACGTGGGAGTGTTGGGGGCGGAGGGGGGTAAGGGTGTATTCGGGGGTGTTGTCGGGGAGGGGGGTAAGGGTGTATTCGGGGGTGTTGTGCGGGGAGGGGGGGTAAGGGTGTATTTGGGGGTGTTGTGGGGGAGGCGGGTAAGGGCGTTTGCACAGTTGGGGTCATGCACTTTCTGTTCACATTATGTTCGAAATACACTGTTCTGAGGTTGAAACACAGGCATGGTCTCCATCATTGTGTATGTGTGATTTTCTTTGGGACAGGGGCCTTTGTGGGCCTCAAAATGGGCACAAGGGCAACAATGCACATCTCTCCATCCATGATATCCCACCTTTGTACATGATGCTATTCCTGATTCAGATGCTGTCGCAGATCCTGTCCCGCCGTGCCATCGCCTCTTGCAGGTCCTGGCGGAGCATTTCACCCATACTCATCCACATCCACATCATGCTCATCTGGTGGTTGCATAGTGGCATGGGCACATTCTATCAGATGCACATTTAGTTGTGCCTTACACATGCCATGGTCATCTTTGCCTTGAATCTGGGGGTTTGTTGGCTGCCCTTGTGGTATTTCTGGGTGCCCTGGTGGTGCTTGCTGCGCCAGTCTTGCCCTCCTCCTCCTCCTTCGTCTCATCTGTGCTGCCTGTTGTTGTTGGTGCTGCACTGCAATCATGTACACAGGCCCATGTCATGCTGCTGGTATTGGGACCATCTTGCTGTGGGAAGGGGTGTGGGAAGGGGTGTGGTGTGCTCTTTAGTGCTGCCTGTCTCCATTGCCTCCACCTGTGCTGATTGTGTCCACCTGTGGCAAATGGGAACACTGCTCAGGTCTGTTAACGTGTGGTTTTCGTTGCTGTTATTAGCGCCATGCCGGTAACTGCTTTTTGGGTCTTTGGGATGCCGGTATTGCCATGTACGCATGGGTTGTGATTGCGTGCTATTAGCGCCATGGCGCTATTTCCGGTGTGGGGGTTGCGCGCACGCGGCCCCGCCGCTATTAGTGGCACCGTACTTTACGGTTTCACTAATAGCGGTAGGTCCGGGTCGTGATCGGCTTGGGAGAATAACGTTGCCGGTATTTCGTTACCGGTAACGGTATTCCCTTACCGGACAACGTGTAATGAGGCCCATAGTCCTTTGCAGCTACCGGACTTCCTACCTAATAAACTGAACACTGCCCCTTTGACCTCTTGATCACGTTTCCCACGTTGATGAGTACTTTCCTCAGATGCCTTCCACCCGAGAACACTGAGGTCTTCTTGATCGCTCACACAACAAGTGCGTATCGTCGTGTTTAGTGCAAAGAATGCAGCGACAGGCGCACTGTGCGCAAGGATCCTTTCTTCAACCTGTACATCTGCTCTGTAAACGCCGACAGACCGATACCTGGAAGTTTATGAGCTGCAAGACGAATGCTTAACGGTCCGTTCCACTCCCAGCTGTCATTTTCCAAACGCCTTACAACATGCAGGGAACATTGGAAAGTCTGCATTCGGCGCCTTCGGACATCTCCCTCAGTTCATCACATGACGTCACCAGTCATACTGCAGGCTGTAGCGCTGCACAACTCCTGCTCCCGACCTTCACACACATTGGTCCGACACAGATCAACAAAAGGAAAAACGTTACGTCTACTTTTCCTTTCATTTTGCATTATGCATTGACACTTGAAACAGGGATCTCAAGCATACGGAAAACAGTTACTCGACTGCACTGGCTCTAATATATTCAAATTCCTCAGTTCCCTTTAATTGGACTTCACAACGGGATAGTCCCAAACCAGACGTGTGCTCATGCTGGAAACCACACAAAATCCTCGTAACATATGACACTATCACAATGCAAACAGGGCTCTTTATCCCTTTAAAAATTCCTTTTTCTTCACCCATTTTTGCAGGGACTTCTGGGGAATCTCTAATCGTTGGGGACCTCACTCCCAGAGTCCAGTCCAGTGTCATTTTTTATTATTCCCACGTTATGCTGGGCAGGATGGTTCATATTAAAGGCATTTGGGGGAACGGTGGATCACTCTTACGCTGCTTCCCCCCCACAGCTCTCCTTACTGTACTTTTTAGTTGCTGCAGCTCCTCTGTACGGATGCTGTACAGTCCTTTTCTCCATGTCCTTTATGATTTCTGTTTTTTCTCGTCACCAATGTTGTAAATCCTTTCACTAGACATCAGGATGCATCACTGAAGCACAGACCTGCTGTGGAGTCTAGATTTGGTTCCAGGCAAGGCTTTATTTTACATAGGTGCATTATGTACATTACTCCAGTTTCTCTTGTATATGTACAGTCACGTATAGACACTGATAGGAACATGGATGGGTATAAACATAACTAAGAAAGAAGTGGACCCACCGGCCATCCATCCATCCCTAGCTCAGGCTCCCAACTGACACTCTCAGAACATTCACACACAGATCCACCCAACATTCTCTTGAGCTGCATTCATGCACCAACATTCTTACAGCAAGCCCCCGGCCAGTGACAAGACAAAACAAGACTACACTACAACATCTCCCTTCCATACCAGACTCAACCACACACAACAGTTCCATTCTGCAGTAGTTCTCCTTCTACTCTCTTTCACCATGTGCTCTAGGAACTCTCGCTCCAAGTTCCAACATGCAGTGGTACTCCTTAGGCCCCCTTCCCCCTGTTCAGTGTGGTCTAGAAGTTCTGACCAAAGCTTACTACATTTCTACTTTGTTCTGGTACTGAATGATTCATCCTCTCAGGTTTGGACTTATATGGTTTTCCTCCAGCCTGTAGTCTTTTCCCTAATTTCTGCTTCTTGATACTTGAGGCTATCTGTGAATCCTTACTCTCATCTTTCTTCTGTCTGGCACTCTCTTCCCGTATCACAGTCTGCTTTCCTTCTCACACACTCCAATCAGGATTCCTCAACATCTTGACTTCAAACCAACATTTGTTATTTGTCCTCAGCCTCTCGTCTCTCACCCCTGCCACTTCTTTGCCTCTTAACAGGATCTGGGGGCTTGTTTGATTGATTTAATTGTTGTAGGGTGCTACATCACCTAGTGGCCTGAAAGTGCTTGAACAAGACAAAACAAGACCATAAAATGTAACCACAGTACGAGGGGAAATAGAGCCCGTGGAGGTCAGGGGAGAAGCATACCAGGCCATTTTTGACGACTAATCAGAAGTTTTAATGCCCCTTTTAAAGTCTGTAAGGGAAGTTTTTTGTCAAAGCTCAGGTGGGAGTATTTTCCACAAGGTCGGTACCTGGCAGTCAAACATGGTACCTCCAAATGTTTTGAGGTTGAATCTCGGCTGAGATACTTTCAAAGGGTCATAGGATTGTAAACAAAAGTGACAAGACGATTTGTCAAATACTGTGGTGCGGTGTTGATGGTCTTTTCTCATCTTCTCCACTTCTGAGAATCTCTGTGACTGGTATCCACTGATGCTAGCTAGTTTGACCGGTCCTGCCTGATTCTCCATGGTTTCAGTCTGCATATCTGAAGCACAGTGTAGATGAAAGAATAGTTACACACCTTGGAGCGCTGCACTTAATTGAAGCTTTAATGTTTGTCATATCTTGTCATTGTGTTGCATATTTCTGCCGAAACATGCTTTGCAATGCTTGTAGCACTTTTTCAAGGCAAAGCATAATGAAAAATTGATACATTCTATGTTAAAATACCACTGTGGTAACTTTAAGAAAGGTCACAAAGCCCAGTTGAACACTACAGTGTACTTTGCACTTGAGTGGAACTCGATCACAATGACCCCTTCCATTCCAGTCTATTGTGTTTTGCTTCATATGTGGTTCCAGAGACTATGGGCCTCATTAAAGGTGTGCCGGTCTGGTAAAAGATCTGAAATAAATGCTGGTAATACCAGATGCAGCATTTTTACCGGACTTACACACTCTGAGTTTGCCAGTAGGGGCAGTGAACTACTAGCAGGCCTGACCTGCCGTGAGTTCAGGCCTCTACCGGCAAAGAATTTCCCCAATCATCGGGACCGGGAAAACCCATTCCATGGAGTCCTATGCAACTCCATGGAATGGATCTTGCCACCGTTTGCGGAATCCTTAATATCCTGGTAACACCAGGATATGGGGTGCAGGTAACGGTAAGGCAGGTTTGCTGGTAACCCGCTGATGCTACCGGCGGGTTGCCAGAAAACTCGCAATAAGGTCCTATGTCTGATGACCATGGTCAAGGAGAAAAACATGTGATTCTATGTTCCTCTTTACGTTATTGACAATCATTCATCATACCTGTCAGACCCCACCCTCAGAGGGTCTGGAAAGAGACACTGGAAGCTGAAGAGCACAGCCCTCACACTCTTACCTTTTACACCCATTATCCTGGCACCTTTGCCTTTGCAGCAGTGCTCTGAAGCTGACAGCTGTAACTGAGCTAGCTGTGATGAAATGCTCTTTTTGCCAGTTTCCAGACAGTACCAGTGCCACAGACAGGGATATGGCAGCATTGCTCCCTCTTGCTAGCAGCACAGCAAGCATACTTCATCTGCAAAGTTAAAGCAGTGCATTGGGATCCTTTAGGGATGTGTACTCCTCTCCCACTTACAGGCATGAACAAATCAGCCTGGCATTTAATGGGAATGCCTGTCAAATGATGTGAGTACCAGAACAAATAAATGCAATACTTGGGAAACTGAGTGAGTGCCTAGACAACTGAAAACAATAACTGGCAAATAAGGTGAATACCTGGGAAAATGGTAACAATACTGTACTGTGCAAATGGCGAAAGTGGCTGAACACTAATACCAACAAATGGCATACGGTGGGCATCAGGGCATTTAGGGCATATGACCTGTAGCAACTGACCTCTCTCTGACCCTGGCATCATGGGAGAGGACTCACAGAGGGATACAGCACTCCCATTCCGTATAGGTATAAGCACCTGGAAAAACATATGTGTACAATAGTACTTTTTCAAATTTTCGAGGCAAATGATGACAATAGTTGGCAAAACATTTGAGCAGTTGGACCAATTATGAAAACAAGCGGCCAATGGTGTGGGGAGTAGCTAGGCTTTTATGACAAGAAAAACAGTGTACGGTGGGCACCCACGAATGCGTAGTTTATGATGTTTAGCAACGGAACCACACATGTCATGGTCGCAAACGTGTTAGTCCACCTAGCCAAAGCAACGCATCGAAAAATATTGGTCTCACCTTAGAATTGTAAGATATAAGCCTTATTGGGCTAAATTTGGGATTTCGTGGTATTTTCTTACCGTAAAAATATTGGCGGTAATTCGGTGGTAAATTAGTCTTACATTTAGATTGGGTTTGGCCTCCTATTATTTTAGCGACCATGCCTTGTTAGCTTATATTGGTGGTAATTGAGTGGTATTTTGTTTTGTGGTATTTAGTGGTGAGCATGGTTTTCTTCCTTATACTATAACCCGTCATAAAACAAACATTCCTTTCTATTAGAATACCTCCTAGTTGTCTGTATAGAGCTCAAGACCTATGCATTTGATAGAAACCCAATGATTTGAATTAGAGCACCACGTATAGGTTGTGGCTGTTATCACTGGCTTATATACATCCAGTAATCTACATGTCACAAAATATCACTGGCTTATTTATATTCAATAATCTATGTCATAAAATATCACTTGCTTATTTATATCCAGTAATCTAAGAATCAGATCCTTTCCCATAAGCATGCAAGAAAAGGGCATTCATCATACTGCACCCAAACCTTCTCTTATCTATTACTTTACTTGCATTGATAAATTGGCAAATGTGCTACTGCACTAATATGAGCCTTCCCTTTAGATATTACCTGATTTTGATTTTGATTTTGATCAAAATATTCACAATGTAGCGGCTGGCGTATAGAATTTACCTATGTAAAACAAACAAAAAATCATAGATGCATGAATGATACAAACTCCCATTTGTTTTCATAGATACTCATTATATTGAATTATATATACATGTCATCAAGTCTGAGCATGGTTATTTACATCAGCCTCTGGAATACAAAAAGAAAACAGAGCAGAACAAGCATGTTTATTTGAAATGTAGATTAATATTCGCACATTCTGAAATTGACAAAAATAAACATGCAGTGGTTTTCTAACCTTTCTACACTGTGATAAACCTTAGCCAAACATACTCCATTCAAATGATCCTCACTTGGCACAAATCTTACCAAGATTAGCACTTCTTTGAAGTTCTCGGCACGACCTTGCTCCACTCGCAAAGGCAGGCCGAGTCAGAGCAAAATGCCTCCGTAAATATTGTGTGAGGAGAGCTCGCGAGATATCTCTAATAGCCAGTGCTCCAACCCTTTGGGAATTCTGTCAGCTTTTACAGCTCATCCGGAACTAACTCCTCGCCGCAATTTTTTCCATTAGCAAAACTCGGATCCTTCCCATTTTTTTACGTGGCATGTCTGCCTATAATTCTCCCCCAATCATATTAACAAGAATGCATACTGTATCAACCCTCATGTTTAGAACAATGAGGGCTTCAGGCCTACCTGAATAAATGTTTCATTCTATTTCCTGCTGCCTCTTCCCCTCTGCTCTCCACAAGCTAACACAGAAGGAGAAAAAAAAGCCAGTGTGCATTTAAAATGCATTTCAGTAGTGTCACCAAAACATGTATTTTCACCTCATTCCGCACATGAGACTACATTATAATGTTATGGAGGTTAGAATTGGTATTTAGCAATGTTAATTGAGTTAGTCAGTTAGTCAGTTATATGATTAATGTAGTCTCCATGTATAAGGCATCAAAAAAAGTAATAGGTGCACTTCAATACTTGGTCTGGCAGAACTAAACTTTTCTATGCATGCATTACTTTCTCTGCAGTTTCAAGTTGGGATTGGCTGTGTTGTAAAACCTGTACCTTACATGCCACCAACAACATAATTGCATGTTATCTGGCAAAAAAAAAAAGAAATGATTATATATATATGTATTCAGTGAAAAAAACTTTGTTAAAGGGACGTTATGGTTAAGTTGCGCTACTAAAAACCTATGAAATTAAGTGAAAAAACTTTGTTAAAGGGACGTTATGGTTCCAAGTAAAACCGAAAAACCCTTGAAATTCGCCAGTTATGGTAAGCTAAGCAACCATAACTCGTGCCACCACCGTGCACTGCTAAGACTAACACCCAGGACATCAAAGATGACATCACAAATGTCATTGATGACATCACTGATGACATCACATGTCTGGCTCACTATTTTTTCTTTTGCTGACATATCTAGGCCACATGGTTTTCTTCAGTAACAGTTAGAAACTAAGAATTTTATTTTATTTGTAGACATATCCTTTTAGTAGGTTCTTACAGTAATTCCCTTAGAGTACAGTCACATCATATGAAACATATACATATGGGAAAACACAAGCTTGAAAGACAGCAATTCTTTTTGTGCATAAAGATAATCACTAGACTTATGAGCACTTTCTGATAGTTCTGTTGTTTTTTTTTTATGGCTGTACTTTCCCTGTAAATGGTCATATTTGTATACATTGTACTCACACTACTTTCCTTAGGGTCCAATCACATCAAGTGATACATATACATAGGGTAAATAGCAGCTTTGAAACAGAGCAATCATGTATTTGCATGAAACTAATCAGTTAAGTTATGAATTATTTCTGCTACTATTGGGCTTTTTTGCTAACTTCACTTTCCCTGTATATACCCATATTGGTATGTGTTCTTGTGTCTTTGTGTTTTGTCTATAGTAATGCAATTATGTAATACATGGGTTTTATTAGCTACTTATTACATATTTCACAGTACACAAAAATCTATTAAGAAAACAATTATCATTTCATTATTCAACATATTAACATTACGAATATCATACCTTCATCTTGTACGCTGCACACAATGTTATGTTTCTGTATGAGTAGCTTAGTATACTAGATAGAACCCCATAATAGGATGCTATTTATATCAATGCATCGTTCAATGCACTTATTAGGATATATTTCTTGCAATGATTCTTGACACTTTTTTCGCAACATAATAAGAATCCCTTCTACACATATTTCATGAGAAATACATACGCATGTGATGTCATCAGTGATGTCATCAATGACATTTGTGATGTCATCTTTGATGTCCTGGGTGATAGTCTTAGCAGTGCACGGTGGTGGCACGAGTTATGGTTGCTTAGCTTACCATAACTGGCGAATTTCAAGTGTTTTTCGGTTTTTCTTGGAACCATAACGTCCCTTTAACAAAGTTTTTTCACTGAATTTCATGGGTTTTTAGTAGCGCAACTTAACCATAATGTCCCTTTAACAAAGTTTTTTTCACTGAATTTCATAGGTTTTTAGTAGCGCAACTTAACCATAACCTCCCTTTAACAAAGTTTTTTCACTGAATTTCATAGTTTTTTAGTAGCACAACTTAACAATAATGACTTTATATACATGTCATATGGAACTGACTAGATCTCTTCTTATGAACTTGATGTCCGCGAACTTATTTAATGTTCGCGGACATGTTCGGAGAACAGTACCACTACCTAAAAACTGTGTGGGGGGGGGGGGTGGTGGGGTATGTTTGATTGTTATATCATAATATAGGAACATTTTAACAAATTCAAAAAGCAGCACACAAACACATTATATATAGTAATGCATAAGAAATGTAACCCATATATGTAACACACTAACCATTCCTTTAAATACAATATGTTCTGAAATGGAATATACCACAAGAAGATAAATTGGCTTCCAACATAATTACCTCACAGACACAACAGAACTGAGACCAGACCCACTGAATACATAGGACGTATCTTACCAGAAATAGTAAGTGTACTTCATTTTACTCATATATTTATAAACTTTCTGTATTAGATTAAAAAATATATTATCTTTTTTTTTTCTCACAGAAATGTCTAGTACTCTGGAATGGCTAGAGGACAATTTCCCACATGAAGAAATGTCACAAGATAGTGAAACTAATGGTAAACACTTTATAATATAAACCATTCATTTATTATTTTTTTAATATACATTTAACATATATATTATTTTTTTGTACAGAGCATACCAAAATAGAAAAAATTTCAGAAAACCCTGTTATGGATAACAGTCTTCACAATATAGAAGAAAAAATGGATGTATTGTTGGCTAATTTTAATAATTTAAAAACTTTTGTAGAAAATCATTTCAAACCAAAAACCTCGTACCATTGCCCCACATGTACTTGTCCCTCCTCACCATATCCCAGTCAATTATCCCAAAACCCTCTCCATAATCCAAAACGTTTTGATGAGACTTCCATCCCTTCTTCACCTAATACCAATCATGTTGAAACCCCAAATTCTCCTGTTTTTGTTTCTGTTTCTGCCTCACCTTCTCTGTCATAAATTATTAATATATGTAAAATAAAGTTTAATTTTTATATTGTATTGTGAATAGTTTCCGTTTTTTTTAAAAAAAACAATAAAAGTGTCCGCGGACAGTGCGAGTGTTCTGAAATGTTCGTACATAAACGAAAATGGAGGTGTCCTGAAGAACACCACACCTGTTTGTACTGTTCGCTAGCAAGTTGAAACTGTTCTAAGAACACACGTGGTGTCCTGAAATGTTCGTAAAGAAACAAAAATTAAAGTGTTCTAAAGAACACTATCAGGCCGATTCATGGAATAATTAGCGCGGCGCAAGTGGGCCAAAACGTGCGAATCGCAGTGGAATAGCGAAAATCGCAGTGCAAGTGCGAAAATCGCACGAAAAGCAGCGCACATCGATTCATGGAAGTCCGTGCGTGAGAAAACCAGCGGATGTGCGATAAAAAAGTGCGCGGCGCACGTTGGCGCACAGGCCATCTAACAGCGTGCGCCAGGTCACAGCGAAAATCGCACAGGCCACAGCGAAATTCGCACATAGCGCGGCGCCCGCAACAAAAGTAGGTGGAACACGGGCGTAACACTCGGAATGGGGAACAACTTGCCAAAACGTGGGCATCACGGGGGAAGTACAGGGCACAAGTGCGCGGAACGCCCACACGCTCGCCTACAACACGTATTCATGGAATAGAATAGGGGAAAAAAGCGCACGCTCAAACCAGCGCACAGGCACAAACACGACCGCCACAAGAAAGCAGGCGGTAGCGTCTCTGCGGCTGTAAGAAATGTGCGCCAAAAGGTGCGCCAACAAATAGCACCTATATACTGCCATGATGAATGTCCTATACTGTGGCCCTCCAGGACAAATGACGTGCAAAGGGGTACCCACAAACACGGACACCCGCTGACAAAAAATACGTGTGCGTGTATACCGGGGTGCGTGGGAAGTCTCACACGCGATTTCAGCAGGGTACGTGTATTTCAGGGGTGCGCGGGAAGTTCCACACGCGATTTCATCAGGGTACGTGTATTTCAGGGGTGCGCGGGAATTTCCACACGCAATTTCAGCAGGGTACGTGTATTTCAGGGGTGCGCGGGAAGTTCCACACGCGATTTCATCAGGGTACGTGTATTTCAGGGGTTCGCATGAAGTTTCTCACGCGATCGGCCCTGGGGGAGCGTGCTACGTGTATTACAGGGGTTCGCGTGAAGTTTTTCACGCGATCGGGCCTGGGGGAGCGGGCTACGTGTATTTCAGGGGTTCGCGTGAAGTTTCTCACGCGATCGGGCCTGGGGGAGCGTGCTACGTGTATTACAGGGGTTCGCGTGAAGTTTTTCACGCGATCAGGCCTGGGGGCGCGTGCTACGTGTATTTCAGGGGTTCGCGTGAAGTTTCTCACGCGATCGGGCCTGGGGGAGCGGGGTACCACTCACCGTCTGCCTTGCGTGTAGAAGAACGCCAACACCCGCTGTGAAGTAATAGCGTGTGAACCCCAACGGATGGAAAACACACGCACCGCACGAAAAGCACGTACAGAACATAAAGGCACGTGGGATCACCAAGCCGTGCCAGTGCAACGCCCATGCACAAAACGTCACAGACGCGCTTATGCTGTAAGGGCCTTTGGTCCAATGAAATCGCGTACGCGTGCTGACGCGCTTACGCGCTAAGGGCCTTTCCTCGATTTTCACGCTGACGTGCAGGATTTTCATGTGCCAAATCACTCCGTATCAAGCTGGCCACACGAAAACACACGGAAGACCACGCTCCTGCCCAGAAGGCCGAATTACTGCCCCCCAGTGCCCCGAGCAGCCTCCCACGTGCCATCTGCTGCTGCCTGCCTGCCTGCCTGCCTGCTGCCACCGTGCCCTGCCATTTGGTGCCTGCACATCAGCCATCTGCAGGTGTCCAGTTGCTGTGTCCACCCCTGCTGGAACAGAAGACTCCCGACTCGGATAACATCGCTCCACAGCCCAGCCCCAGGACCCAGTTGCCCACCCACTCCTGCCCCTGGGTTTGCCATGTCGGGCACATCAACATCTGGCACCAGTGGCAACCCCCAGCCAGAGGGGCAGAGGGGCACCAGCTTCACTGCCACCGAAGTTGGTGTCCTGGTGGAGCAAGTCCTGGGGCAGCATGATGCCCTCTTCGGATCGTCCCACGCCAACAAGGAAGGACGGGACAGGATCTGGGCCGACTGTGTGGTTGCCATCAACGCGGAGGGGGTGGCAACCCGCACCATCCAGAAGGTCAAGAAGCGCTGGGAAGACTTGAGGTCCAGGACCCTCATGAAGGCACGGCGCCTCGTGGATGGGGGCTGGGGCTGCATGAGTTCCATCCAGTTGAGGGTCCTGGAACGCGCACACCCAGCGCTCCACGCTGTCACGGCTCGCTCCCTTCGCTCCCGTTCCCGCCACTTGGGGGCATGTTTTGGGGTTTCTTCCCTACTGGACATTTCCTCCGAACCTTATGCTACAGTGTCCCGATGAATTGGGAGCGCTAAAACCTTATTTCCCAAATTACTTCCCTTCCGGATCCGTTCCAGGTTTTTGGCAGCCAGCATGCTACTGCTACTTTAATCAAATGACTATGCTTCCCAGAAAGCCTGGCTCACTGCCTCACCTCCTCAGGCAGTGAGCCAGGCTTTCTGGGAAGCATAGTCATTTGATTAAAGTAGCAGTAGCATGCTGGCTGCCAAAAACCTGGAACGGATCCGGAAGGGAAGTAATTTGGGAAATAAGGTTTTAGCGCTCCCAATTCATCGGGACACTGTAGCATAAGGTTCGGAGGAAATGTCCAGTAGGGAAGAAACCCCAAAACATGCCCCCAAGTGGCGGGAACGGGAGCGAAGGGAGCGAGCCGTGACACACGCCCAGGTCCTTGAGAGGGAGACCCGTCTGGAGTTGAGCGGTAAGTGGCCAAGCATTGCTGTGTGAGACAGGGCATGTTGCAGTGTGCTGGTTGTCTGATACTTGCCTGCATGTGTGACATAGGCCATGTACGCATGTATGTGTGCAGGGACATCATGGGAATGCATGTGCGACCTGTAATGTGTGAACCGCACGGATGTTGCATGTGTTTGAATGCGACATGGGGAGCCCTGTGCAGATTGCACACATGAGAGCATGACAGTCTCTGTTCCTGGACATGGGTGGGGGCGAGGGATGGGTGCTGATGCCAGATACATATGTGGTATCCATGTCTGTGTGCCTGACCTGCGTGTCTGTGACTTGTGAGTGCCATGGATGCATGACACATGTCTGTGACAATGTACAGATTCACTGATGCAGCCAAGTCATCCTTGTATGCACTGTGATTGGGGTGTACGGGGCCAGATGGATGTGACTGAGGTGAAGTGTTTGCATGTGATAGGCATGACCCATGATGCATGGGAGTCCCATTACATTGTATGATTCGAGAGTCCATTGGACATGCATTGAAATGTCCATGGCACGCACCATGACTGTCACTGTTTGTGTTTTGCCTGGACTGACACATGTGTTGTGGTGTGACATGATGGAAGTGTACTTTGACAGTGGCACTCATCTGCTATTGCCTCCTGTCTAGGGGACCATTTTACAGTACCCTGATGCTTGTGTTCTATGTCTCCCTCTACACAGCGGCTAGTGAAGGAGAGGGAGGAGACGGCGCTGTGGAGCAAGGCAGCGGGGATGCCCCCACGGCTGCAGCGGAAGGGGTGGGTGAGCCCCCACAGGGGCCTGCTACGGCGGTAGACGGCAAGGAGCCATCCAGGTTGGTGGTTTCCACAGAGGAGGAGGAGGCCACCACTGAGGCGCACATGGGGCCTGGTGGGGGCATCCCTGCTGGTGCAAGTGGTGCAGTCCAGGGGCAGGGGCAGGAGGCAGCACAGGTCACCGTGGAGGGGCCTGTGCATGTCGCTGTCCCTGAACCTGTGGGTGCACCACCTTGCACCAGCAGGGATGCCCCGTCCCAGGCCCGTCCGCAGGTAGAGGGGATGTCCATGTCATCTGACTCCCCTCCACCTGCGGACGAGGGGACCCCTGGCCGTGTGGAGAAGGTCCTGATTGGGGTTGCGATGCGCACGGCTGTGATTCGTGATGCCGTGCGTGCTTCCCAGGAGGAGCACGCACGTCATCACGAAGAGCACCGTGCCGACGTGGCCCAATTGGGATCGGCCATGTTCGGGGGTTTCCTGCATGTGTCGGCCAATCTGGCGGCCCTCTCCTTCTCTGTGGAGACTATACGCCAGTCGTTCTCCTTGCCGTCTTCCGGCCCAGATGCCACCAGGGCCCCCTGTGGACCTGCCCTGACCAATGCAGCCAGCTCGGTGGGGATCCCATCCCTGCCACAGTCGGGAGTCAGAGGTCCAGCAGGGGTGGACAACACAGCAACTGGACCCCAGCAGATGGAGGATGTGACGGCATCATCGGGCAGGGCACGTGCACGACGGCGTCGGTGGTTTCCATCATCCTGGATGCCGTCATGCTGGCAGAGGCAGTGGCGTCGGAGGCAGCAGCAGGCTCGACGTGGGAGGCATCATGTCTCGGGGCCATCAAGATCAGAGGGGCAGGCATCGGCCGGAGGGCAGGAGAACCCTGGGATGGTAGTGTCTTCCATGTGGGAGCAGTTGGTCCAGCGGATAGGTGCAGAGCGGCAGCGGGCGGAAGAGGAGCGGCTCACCATGGTCAGGGCGGAGTTCTCCATGCGTCGGGCGTTGAGGCGGGCTGAGTGCCTCGAGGAAGCTAGCAGGGAGTTTGAGGTGAACATGGGGTTATCCCTGCGAGACCTCGGGGCCAGGACAGAGTCCCGCCTCCAGGACATCGACATGGAGTTCGATGATGCCCTGGCCGGCAACATCACAGAGTGAGCCGCAGGACTTGCCCGCTGCCATTGTATATAGTTCTTTAGTTAGTTAGTGTTAGGTTTCTTTTATTTTATGAGATTTTTTTGGACCGCTCGGACAATGGCCACTTTTCTGTATATAGTTTTTTTATTAGGTAGTAGTAGGTTTCATTTATAGTGTTGGGCTCATGGACCCTGGAATATTCTTGTGTATAGTTGGATTTTTTAAAATACAATTTTTTGATTTACATTTGTGTTCACCATGAGGCAATGGTTTTTCCTTATTTTTTTTCACCATGATTTTGCTTTGGACAACATTAGTTTTTGGATTCCTTTGTTTTTTTGATTTTTACATTACTTATCGTACAAGGTCAATTTATTTTGTTATCCCCATTGTTGTATGTTTGATTATTTTACTTCATTTTCTTCGTTAATACATGTTTTTATAACTTTCTTTTGTGGTATTTTCTCATTGGTTTCATGCATGTCATGATATGGGTTTTGACATTCACTTGCACCCATTGTGTATGTGTGTGTGACGGACATGTGTTCATTTACATACTTGCCATTGGGGTTGTATCATGTAATTGCATTTGCTATGTGGGTGGATGCATTCCTTGGCTGGGTTTTTGTGCTGGGTATGCTGCCCATTACTGCCATGATTGTGTATCGTCAGGACCTGGGGGCAGGGGGACATGGTTGGGGGCCTGCTGGCTGGTGCCCCACAGTGCTGGAGGTGGGGGTGGTGGGGAACATGAGTTGGACATGGGTGGGGGCCTGCTGGCAGGTGCCCCACAGTGCTGGGGGGTGGGGGTGGTGGGGAACATGAGTTGGACATGGGTGGGGGCCTGCTGGCAGGTGCCCCACAGTGCTGGGGGGTGGGGGTGGTGGGGAACATGAGTTGGACATGGGTGGGGGCCTGCTGGCAGGTGCCCCACAGTGCTGGGGGGTGGGGGTGGTGGGGAACATGAGTTGGACATGGGTGGGGGCCTGCTGGCAGGTGCCCCACAGTGCTGGGGGGTGGGGGTGGTGGGGAACATGAGTTGGACATGGGTGGGGGCCTGCTGGCAGGTGCCCCACAGTGCTGGGGGGTGGGGGTGGTGGGGGACATGAGTGGGGGCCTGGTGGAGGGTGCCCATGCACTGCTGGGGGTGGGGGTGCAGGGGGACATGTGTGGGGGCCTGGTGGAGGGTGCCCATGCACTGCTGGGGGTGGGGGTGCAGGGGGACATGAGTGGGGGCCTGGTGGGGGCTGCCCATGGTGGCTGGGGGGTGGGGGTGGGTGGGAGACATGAGTGGGGGCCTGGTGGAGGGTGCCCCTGCACTGCTTGGGGGTGGGGTGGTGGGAGACATGAGTGGGGGCCTGGTGGAGGGTGCCCATGCACTGCTGGGGGGTGGGGGTGCAGGGGGACATGAGTGGGGGCCTGGTGGGGGCTGCCCATGGTGGATGGGCTGCCTGCGGGACATGAGCAGGGGTGCAGGATAGTCCCCCGTGGTGTGGGCTGCCTGCATGGGCCGTGGAGGTTGTGGAGCGTACACCTGGGAGGACCCACACGGCCAATTCACGTGTAGTACTCCCCAGAACCCCTGATATACACGTACCCTGCTGGAATCGCGTGTGGAACTTCCCGCGCACCCCTGAAATACACGTACCCTGCTGGAATCGCGTGTGGAACTTCCCGCGCACCCCTGAAATACACGTACCATGCTGGAATCGCGTGTGGAACTTCCCGCGCACCCCTGAAATACACGTACCCTGCTGGAATCGCGTGTGGAACTTCCCGCGCACCCCTGAAATACACGTACCCTGCTGGAATCGCGTGTGGAACTTCCCGCGCACCCCTGAAATACACGTACCCTGCTGGAATCGCGTGTGGAACTTCCCGCGCACCCCTGACATACACGTACCCTGCTGGAATCGCGTGTGGAACTTCCCGCGCACCCCTGAAATACACGTACCCTGCTGGAATCGCGTGTGGAACTTCCCGCGCACCCCTGAAATACACGTACCCTGCTGAAATCGCGTGTGCAACTTCCTGCGCACCCCTGAAATTCACGTACCCTGCTCGCACTGGGACTATCTCGTGTGGAACTTCCCGCGCACCCCTGAAATTCACGTACCTTGCTCGCACTGGGACTATCGCGTGTGGAACTTCCCGTGCACCCCTGAAATACACGTACCCTGCTCGCACTGGGACTATCGTGTGTGGAACTTCCCGCGCACCCCTGAAATACACGTACCCTGCTCGCACTGGGCCAATCGCGTGTGTAACTTCCCGCGCACCCCTGAAATACATGTACCCTGCAGTAATCGCGTGTGGAACTTCCCGCGCACCCCTGAAATTCACGTACCCTGCTGGCACGGGGCCAGTCGCGTGTGGAACTTCCCGCGCACCCCTGCAATACACGTTCCCCGCTTGCCGTTTGCTGTTTGCCAGCCCGGTGAACTGGTCCAGGGTTAGCGCAGCCCTTTGCGATGATTTAGCGATTTGGATGGCTTTTCCTTGCGCGAGGGCGTTCTTGGGGGTGTTACTGGCGCTGCTGCAGGGTCGCTGCGATTCTCTGCGCCATGGCTGGTTTGGAAGCCTGAAATCCATGAATACGCTGTGCGCGGAAATCGGTTTTAGCGCACGTGCCTGGCGCAGTCAATCGCACGCGGACACTCTGCGCCATCGTGTGTCCTGAAATGCGGATACTGTTCGTGTCCCCGAACAATTTAAAAGTACATTTTCAGTTAATCCATAATATTTTTCAATAAAATCTCACCATGGCACAAGTCCCACATAGCAATCTTGAGTTTCTATATACCTTTTGAAACTTTCCAATCCTTTTTTTGTGTTCGATCTGTCCGCGGACAGTGCGCATGTCCGCGAACCGCGCACAAGCACCCCTATAAAAGACCACGCCCAAGAGCTTATTCCCATTGTGTTTCTGGCTATTCTTCAGAACACAGTGATTTTTGCTGCCACCTGCAGACTACACCATCATCGAGATGGCATCCTTGGTTGATGAACCACCGCAGCATATCACATCCATAGAGTCAAACATTTCAACTATGATCTATGGGAAACTTTTAATGTCCGCGAACAATGTGAGTGTTCTTAGAACACTTTGAACTTGCCAGCGAACAATACGGACACCGTTTTCAGGACACCCCCTACGAACATTTCAGAACAACGCGATAGTTCTTAGAACACTTTCAACTTAACAACGAACAATACGGACAGCGTCCTAAGGACACCCCCTACGAACATTCCAGGACACCGGGAGTGTTCTCAAAAACGTCTTCAGAACACCCCCATTTTGTTTATTTGCGAACATTTCAGGACACCGTGGGTGTTCTTAGAACACATTCAACTTGACACAGAACAATACGGACAGCGTCCTCAGGACACCCCCTACAAACACTCCCCGGACACCGCGAGTGTTCTTCGAAGCGTCTTCAGAACACCACTATCTTGCTTATTTGCGAACATTTCAGGACACCGCAAGTGTTCTTAGGACACATTCAACTTGACAGAGACCAATACGGACAGCGTCCTCAGGACACCCCCTACGAACATTCCAGGACACCGGGAGTGTTCTCAAAAACGTCTTCAGAACACCCCCATTTCGTTTATTTGCGAACATTTCAGGACACCGCGAGTGTTCTTAGGACACATTCAACTTGACAGAGAACAATACGGACAGCGTCCTCAGGACACCCTCTACGAACACTCCCCGGACACCGCGAGTGTTCTTAGAAGCGTCTTCAGAATACCACCATCTTGTTTATTTGCGAACATTTCAGGACACCGCGAGTGTTCTTAGGACACATTCAACTTGACAGAGAACAATACGGACAGCGTCCTCAGGACACCCCCTACGAACATTCCAGGACACCGGGAGTGTTCTTAGAAGCTTCTTCAGAACACCACCACCTTGTTTATTTGCGAACATTTCAGGACACTGCGAGTGTTCTTAGGACACATTCAACTTGACAGAAAACAATACGGACAGCGTCCTCAGGACACCCCCTACCAACACTCCCCGGACACCGCGAGTGTTCTTAGAAGCGTCTTCAGAACACCCCCATTTTGTTTATTTGCGAACATTTCAGGACACTGCGAGTGTGCTTAGGACACATTCAACTTGACAGAGAACAATACGGACAGCGTCCTCAGGACACCCCCATGAACACTCCCCGGACACCGCAAGTGTTCTTAGAACAGTTTCACTTTGCTTGCGAACAAAACAGACACATATTGAGTCCTTAGAACACCCCCCAGCCAGTTTATTAGAACATTTCAGAACACCCGTGATGTCCGCAAACAAATCGAACACAAAAAGAACGTCTTACACATAAAAAACACAACTTTCATCCTATCTCATACACTCCCACCCTCCCCAAACACTAGTACACACCAACACACTCTACTAAATACACATTTTGAACGAAGTTTCACCGCGCTGTCCGCGGACGTCCGCGAATCCAAGATGGCGGGCACTACCGAAAAATCTGACGCGCTTCACGCTCCACGCCGTCCAATCAGCGAACACGTTGCATGTCCACGAACATCACGCAAGATGATTGGCCAATCAGGACACTGTCCGCAGAGCGAACAGGGAAATGTGTCCACAAACCGAACACAGATATCACTAATTTTTTTTTACCTACTTTTTGGTCATTTTAAAAAAACTACTGGACGGATTTTCACCAAATTTGCAAAAGCACGCTTTCGGGACCAAGCCGCTGCTCCTGGTCCAAATTTGGTGGAAATCCTTCCAGCGGTTTGGGCTGTAGGCGCAAGCAAAATTTTTTTCCCATTCAGTCTATGGGAAAAAAAAAAGTTTTGGGACCCCCCCTATAACTTTGCCCCCCCTGGACGAATCCTCACCAAACTTTTACAAATTAATTCAGAGTGACCCAAATACTTTTTTTTCAAAGTTTGGTGAGGATCCGTCCAGGGAGAGCGAAGTTATAAGCCACCCAAAAAGTGCTCTTCCTATGGAAACAGCAACTTAACCATAACTACATGGCCACTACCGTGGCCATGTAATATATATATATATATATATATATATATATATATATATATATATATATATATATATATATATATATATATATATATATATATCATAACACTGCTGGCAACATAATGCCACTACATTTTGCAATAAAATATATATGCCATCAGATTTTGGTAAAGTATATATATATACTCTTACATAATCCAATGTCTCCTCACCATCTCAAAGAAAGTCATTTGTCAGTCCTTGTTTCAACTGCTGAAGGTCTGCCAGTGCATTTTTTTCCTATTGCACAGGTCACCCTGATATGTATTATATCCCACCTGGGAATTGAAAAGGTTTACTTTCAAGGCACTCCAGGAGACCTGCTCGGAAAAATTCAACATGTTCACAATCCAATAGCCGGTTCCTTCTTTGTGACATTTGGCTCTACGTCTCACTATCCGTCTATGTGTTTCCTTCCTAACTAGCCATCTGCAGGCACTCCAGGCAGGGTATGGGCTCCAAGATCCATTAGGGAAAATCTGTAGAGTTGCTGGCCGAGATGCAGGCTCTCAAAGTCCCTCAAAATCCTGTCATTGGTTAAAAATGCTCTGTTTCTGATTCTCGAAATCCACATGGGCAGTGCTTCATTTACAATCCAATCTGTGAAACACTGGAATTGCCTTTCATTTCAGATTAAAAACCTCTAAAAACCTATGTTTCATCGACTTCTTGCACTGCAATTTCACTAGCCAGTCTATGGTTCCAGACACTAAAGGATTCTATTGGCTATTCAGTGTTTAGTGACACTTTTAATTGACCAATCAATAATTTCCAGCAATTAAGAATATCATTGAACAAACCAGCTGACAACACACTCCCCTTATACTAGCATAGACATTAATAATCATTATGCATGTAATCACTTGTAACAACAGTCATAAAAAAGATCTTTGAGTATTTCACACGATACTCAGACGTAACCCTTTCACCAGATTCCCTCTTGAACACCTGTGTATGTGATCATCCTGGCATCTGCCCAGCAACTTCTACAACTAGAAGAGCACACGGTAGGATCAGCAACAAGAATGCAGCACTACAATCTGCTCCTTACACATGACAGACTCTGTGACTGACTCCGAGCTCTATGTAAAATAAGAAAAGTGTCCTTCCATGATGGAAGAAAACGTTACTGATTTACTCCATAGTTTGTCCCTATATTAAAGTATGCAAACAGACTATGGAGCACATCAGAAAGGTGATTTTCCATCACGCAATGACGATTTTCATTTTTTCACGTGGAGCTCAGAATCAGGCTGAGATAGCTTCAGACTCCACCTTTAGCAAGAAGAGTTTGACTTCCTCTTCTAGAGTTCACGTTTGCTACATTTGCTAACCATCAGATGTGTGTTTCTTTGTGGTCCTGAAGCACCATTTAACTTAAGTTAATGAAATACAACGTGTGGCACAATATAATCAATTTCTAAACACATGGCTTGCAAACAGGCTGTGGTTTCTGTTTATGCACTGTACCTTTTGCATCCATTCATTTTAAATCAGTCTGACATTTTCTTCTTGTAAGTTTACAGTCCCAATGCTTGTTTTGGTGCCTTGTTTTATAATATGTCCCTTAATGTTGCATTATGGGTGCCTGTGCCATTGGAATAGCTTGCTGCATTGACTTACCTAACAGGACACAGCTCTTGTACCTCACTGTTAGCATATGCCTTGATAACTGGATGGCTTCATTGTGCTACCACCATGCCATGATTAATGGCAGTATTTCGGTAGGCAGTGAACCGTAAGCGTGTAGAGCACAACAGCTGTATGTTAAACTGTAGTATCTTTCTGTGACAAATTTACTTCTGCCCTGCAGGAGTACAAGGATGAGTAGAGGTTAAAATACAATCATGAAGGTAAAACATTCACAGACAGTCAAGAGATATACCGCCTTTGCCTTTTGTGGTAATGTGGGCCGAGGGGAGGCTATACTCTTAAGAGGGGCATGAATGTGGTTCAGTAGCAACCCAAACAGCGAAGTATTAAATTCCATAATAAAGGAATATCCAATGAAGGTTCTACACAAATATTCACTATTCAATTAAACATATCATGTGCGCTAATAACTAACTAGAAAAACACTACACAAAACCCACCCCTGAGGAAAGAACACAGAACAGGCAAAGATGGAATATGCAGCACTCAGGGTAATGAATCAGGAAAGAAAGGCAAGCAAAAGAAACAATGTTCTTGAAAAAGGATATGTACCTAGGAGCAAAAGGGGTTCATAGGGACCTAACCAGTCTCTAGAGCCCAAAAACTGACCAAGGGGGCAGTTACCCATCAATAGTACCTTCTTTGCAGTTCTTGGTGGTTCGGCCGCACTGAACCACAGAGGGTCCTGCTGGTTGAAATATCCTGAACAGTCCTTGAAACATGCTTCAAGCAGTTCAAAAAAAGGGATCCCGGCTGTCTTGGCTCTCAGGGTGCTGTGAGTCCCAATCCAGGGACTCAGGGACAAGATGTGTCTCTTTCTCATGCTCTCAAACTTGGTGGAGGCCTGCACACAACTGCAGGTGTCCTCCAACATGATGAGGTCCGGGGTACGGCTGTGGCTGGCAGAGAGGAGGTCTTTCTCCAGCAGCAGTTCACTTCTTAGGTTGCTTTGAGTCCCATTCTAGGGACTTTGGGACAAGATGGGCCCTTGTTCTTGGGCTCTCAAACACGGGGGGGGGGACTGGCACACAACTGCAGTGGTCACCAACAACGGTGAGTTCCTGGGTACTGCTGTGGCTGACAGAGAGACAGGTCCTGTTCTAGAAGCAGATCACCCCCAATGGTCCCTGGGGATTGCTAGGGGACAGAGCTGGCCTCTGCCTTGGAACACCAGACTCAACCCACATCATTCTATTATTTAATAAAATAAAAAAGCTAGGGCTTTCACACCCTTGCCAGGTGGCCATTCATCACATCTTCTTGGTTGTAAGGCGACATCTGATTCCCAGGTGTGTGTGGTCAATGGCACCCCTGACATTGGGGAACTTGTGAATGCCATAGAATGACTTATTAATGACTGTGCTCCTATGTGTGAAGGGAGCGCATTTGACATAACATGCTCACATAGCTTTAGTGCCTCAATGATTTCCGATACAGAATTGTGAGAGGTTTGGAATATGCCCAGAGTAAGCCTAATGGCTTGCTGCTGGGAGAATGATACCTAATGGCTTAGTGCAGTCAGCAATTTCAGCTCTGTTCATATGGCATGTGGGGTTATCCTTGTGGATAAGAAGTAACCCCCTACCATGTGCATAATGGTTTATACAATGTCATTATTGTAGGCTTAGGAGAAACACATGACAGCATTATGCTCACCGCCATTTTGTAGGTGATCGAGAAGCCGCAGTAGAGATAATAGTATGTTTAGATTGTAAGTGGAGGACAAAGCCAATGCATGGAGCATTCCAAATTCATTAAGTGGGCACTGGAGAATGTCAAAGCAGAAGAACGACAGAGGCCTTTTGTAGACAGAGAAGAATGTTGATACACGGAGAACCGCATAAGCACTTTGCAGATGGAGAAGATGTGTTAGGCACACATGGATTTCGATGGTGGAAGAGAAGGCCAAAATATCCGTACTTGGTGTAGCATTCCAGGGTTCTTTGTTTTTGTTTGTTTTTTTGTTTGTTTTTTTATACAGTTTATATAAAACCTTTAAAACAGAAAACAAATAAAAGTACAATTGAAGCACGAAGTGCATCAAAATAAACGGCATACATTATGGATCGTTTCCCCATTTCATTAAATTCCAAAAAAACAAAAGAAAAGATGTCCAGCAAGCTGAGGCTCCTCCTCATGGATACTTAACCGCTCGCTGTGGAAGCCAATACAGTCTTCACATCGCTCAGAAATGAAGTCAAGCCATAGAAAAGTTTGCAATCTATTCCGCTAAACATTCTTATCCACCACTCAAGGATGAATGTTTCCCAATTATTGCAGCTAAATGTATAGATCTTTGATAACGAATGGCTTCACAGAATAGGGCAAGATTTTTTAAAGTCTCTTCGTGTTTGTTGCAAAACCTGCAACTCCGATCCTTTTCACGATATTGTGCCCATGCACTTAGTTTGTCTTTAGTTTTGAAGGCATTCGGACGAAATCGTAGTGCTAGTAATCTACAATGTGGATTAGGAGAAACCTCTATGAATTTAGAGTATTCATTTAGGGCTCTGGCTTCGCATGGAACATCTTTCATTGATTTCTGATTGAGTCTTGATTCTGAAGTAGCTATCCAATCAATGTTCCATAGTTTTCGCTTGACCAAATCGGGATTACAGTGCAGCGTTGAGATCTCGATTCCCATGTCATCCAAGATAGTCTCACATTGCCGAGACCATAGGACAAGAATGCTTTCAGAGTTGCCGTTTCCATGATTGTGTAAAACCCAAAACTGAAGGACAACTTCCCTCATCGTCATTTTTTGGAAAAGGGCTAGTGTGTTCCAACACACCCATGCATGGATGGAAGTCAGTCCAATTTCGTATCTTATACATGAGGTTGGTGTGCCCTTAGGAATCTGCAGGACTTTTGACCAAAAGATATTTTCGAGTGTAGCCCACAATTCATATGGACAGCCCAGCGCACATTCGACGCCAAATGTCAATACGGGGACCACTTTTTGTTCGTAAAAGGTGACCACCGGTTTTAGGGAAAATTTCCTGTACTTTTTATTGATGATCATTGCTTGACACGCAAGTTGCTGACATTTGGTTTTTTCTGCCTCCACCCAAGGCATGTCGTTGATTTATGAGCTGATCCTCATTCCTAAATATCATATACTAGGTACAGTCTTTAGGATTACTTTTGTGAGGTGCCACCTGAAGCTGTTTTTATTTTTCTTATTGTCTGCCCTTAGATTTTGAAGAACGAGTATCTCACATTTATTCTGGTTAAAGTGCAGGCCATTTTTGATTGCATATATTTCAACGGCATCGATCTTCCGCTGGAGACGAATTGGAGTTAGGTCTAGTAGGATTAAATCATCGGCGTATAGGAGCCAATTGATGTAACTACCATGCACTTTAGGCAGAAAAGATGGAACTTCCTCAAGTGTGATGCCTAAATCAGAGAGAAACAAGTTGAAGATAATAGACGCCGAGGGGCATCCCTGCTTCACCCCGCAAAAGGGGTCAATTGACGTGGATAGGGTGCTGGCTTGATCTAAACGAACCCTTACATTAGTTCCGGTGTGCAGCTCTTGTATTGCAGCCAGGAGACTTGCAGGACAATTACAGTTGCTCATCTTATGCCACAACCTCTCTCTGTCTATGCTGTCAAAACCATGTGCAAAATGTATCAAACAAGATACACATTGGCTCCTGTTCTTATTGCCTCCATTTTGATTAGATTTAATATCAATACATTCAGACGACATCCAACACCCTTCACGTACACCGATTGTCGCTGGTCTACGTGTTGGGATAATATGGCCCATTTTAATAGCTTTTGTTGTAGTAAGGTGGCATACACTTTACCAAGCACATGTAAGAGTGCTATGGGCCTATTATCTCTCAGGTTTGACCTGTTTCCTTTTTTGAAAAGGGGTACAATCATAGGACTTCTCCATGAGGTTGGTATGGTGCATGTGTTGTTGATTTGGTGAAAGAGTTCCTCGCAGATGTTATCCCACACTTCCGGGTTTTCTTTTAGTGCATGGTTGGTTAGGCCATCAGGCCCTGGTGCTCTCGATGCGCTTGACCGTTTAATGATGTCAATGATATCAGGTTTGTCAAAGTCCAAGTTCCATCCTGTAAGCATAGGAAGAACGGGTTCTTCCAGATTCCCCTTTTTACTATATAGTGCATTGTAGAATGTGGTCCACTCAGTTTCTGATACAGCGTTGGATTGTAGAGCTGCTTGTGAAGCACCTTCAGTATTGATGATTGTCCAAAAATCTCTGGAATTCTTTTTTTCAAGTTTTATCATCATAAATTCTGAGTCTTTTTGGAGCATTAGAGATGTGGTCGTCTTCAGCCAGTTCTTGTAAACTATCAACCACATTAACTCTAACACTCTTGCGGGCCTTCCTGATTTCGCTACCAGCAGACGTTTTCGCTTGAGTACTTCTAGGTCAAATTTGTGTTTCGTTATAAAAGCATGATTTTTTAGGCCATGCTTTTTTTCCATATATTGACTCAAGAGAGGTTGATATTCGACCCCTCCTTGTTCTTTACAGTATTTTTTTGCAATGTTGTTTACCTCGTCAATATTAAGATGTAGTCTAACTCGATAGGGTTCAACTCTGACTTCAAAGTCCCAAGTTTTTTGTTCTCAAGGTCAGACTTATCATATGATGATCACTGTAAGAGTGAGTTGCTACTTGCATGTCGACAACTAATTCGTGCAGTTTTCCTGAAACAAAGAAGTGGTCAAGCGTCGATTTTGATTTGAGACGACTCCACATGTGCTGAGCTGGTGTATCACCTTTGATGTTCCCATTCATCATGTGCATATCTCTCATGTCCATTTCAAGGCACCACTTAGTAGCTGTATCATTCGGTTTAGCTTCCGTTAAGTTGATGCAATTTGTGTTTAAGTCTCCACAAATGATGATTCTTGGCATGCTAAATTGCGCATATATTTCATCTATCAATGTTGAAATCTGATCAATGAATGATAGCGTTCCAGTTATTTTGTGGTTCCAGTAAAGATTTATAATATGCCAGGTGTCCTGGTTCGGCAAGCCTATCAGAGATATCTGAATGTGATGTGATGGATTCCATGAATTGATGATGCTAAGGCCTGAGCTTTTCTTAGCTCGTGTTACAAGGCCAGCCATGGGTCTTCCTTTCCCATTGAAGCAGCAGGGTTAAAGACAATTTCGAATTCATCTGATGCCGGACATTCCAGGAGCCAGGATTCCTGCACACACACATAAGGTCAGTATCGCACAGCCAATTATTCTGAAATAAGTGCACATGCGCTCTGGTGTTCCATGAGCCTACCACCACAACATTTGTTTCCAGAGCTACAGGGCGTTGTGGGTGTTTCATGTTAGAGATTTGATTTGCCAAGGCCTCGGGTACCCCAGACCAATCATTTGTGGGCCCGAGAGCATTGTGTGGTTGTTCTACGAACCGTCGATTGGCAGTCGCATGAGTGTCACATCCAAATGTTTTTTGATTTATTGTCTTGTCAATTCATCCTTCAGAGTAGGGTCTCCTGCCAGGAAGTTAGCTTTGCCATTATCTGAGTCTCTGACAGGATGCAAGTTGCCAGGCTTAAAATTATGTTTATATGCCAGGTCCGGTTCTGCTGCAGTACTTCATTTTGACTCAGTTAGCCTGGGATTATGATCGAAGTTTAGCTCTTTCGAGCAAGCACTAGCTGCGTCTGCAACCTTGTATGCTTCAAACCCCAATGACATAAGGATTGGTACTGCATCAATTATGATGTTAAATATGATTTGAGAATCTAAGTGTAAGATTATCTTGTCATTTCGGGATTCATCTGCAAACTCCACAATTTTTAGGTCATTCGATTCAATAGATCTCAAGCTGGGTACATGGTGAAATAGGTGTATGACATTGTTGCGGTTCAAAATGAGATTATCACTATGTACAATGCCATCCAAGCCAATTTTTAAGTTGATCTGAGGTTTTGTTACTCCGTTTCTTCGACCTTGATTCTGACACACTGAATCCTGGCTAGTCTTTCCAAGGGCTCCCTTGCTCGAGGCATTCCCATGTTTCGTGTTTGAGGCACATAGATCCCGGGTGTGGTTAAAGTTGGAGATAGGCACTGCTATGTGTCGGCACTCTGCACTAAGTATTGCTTGTTCCATCCCGGGATTTCCTTTGACCGATCCCATGGGCCATGATGAATTGGCCAATTTCTCCCATCTTTCATTTAAGGTGGAGACTAAGGGATTGGTATGTGAAGGAATGGTTGCTTCTAGAGGTGCCACAGAGAGGATTAACGTACAAATCCTTTCAGTCAAAATGGGTCGTGGATGATTTAACTCAGCTGTTGTCTTTGCATCTCGAGAAGATGTTGACGCATTGGATGTGATTGCTTTTACTTGTGAGTCTACAACATATTTGCTTTGTTCATTTGAGGCAGCAATTACAGGTTCATCAGGAAATTTGTCACAATTTGGTGCTTTGTGAGCAATTGCTTGGTTCGAGTTATCTGTTGTGTCATCATCATGAATAGACATGCCCATCAGATCTACGGAGGAATCCACTGAAGCAATAACTTCATCCAAGGGAGTTCATTTAAACTCAGTTTTTTTGTGAGTGCTTAGTGGATTGCATGACTTTGCCATTTGTATTCACAGTGACATTCACAGTTTTTAAATTATGCAGACATTCTCTAGATGAATTGGACGCATTGTTTTTTTTTTGCAGTCAGATGTTTTTTTTTTTTTGTTCCTTGGTTTTTTCCAGGTATGTGCTTTATTTTCTGATTAGCTTTATTAAAAATGGCAAAGATCTCAGCACCCTTTTGGCTTAATTCATTAGAGATGTCATTTGGTTTGTTAAGGTCACTGGTGGATGTCGCCAGTCTTCCTGAGGTTGAGGGTACCTGAGGATGATCCATAGCAGCAGGGTCCTCTAAGCTCGTGCTGCTTTCCAGAACACTTGAGAACGTCAAATCCATCGTTAGAGCCTGAGCAGGTTCCACCAGTATAGGAATAGGCACTTTGAGGGGAGAGATTAAGATAATTGAGTTTGGTTATACGTTTTGATTGGAGCCTAACTAGTCCTCCATTCTTGTGTGTTTCCTTGTTACTGATGTGGCGTTGTTTGCTCTAGTGGTGACGGCATTAAGTTCCAGGGGCGTGCAGGGTGGAGTTTTTCATTCTTTTCATTTCTCTCTTTGCAGCTGTTATGAAGCTAGTTAGAATGCTTGGAGGCATCTGTGGCCAAGACATTGTTGAGATTCCAACAAGCTTGAGGTACCTTTTTTTTTGGATGATTCAGTCCAGTCGATGTTGGCTCTTTTTTGTTCAGAAGTGCCAAGGCTTCCTTTGCTACTTCCGCAAATAATTTGTTTCTACATTGTTTTTTTTATGCTCAATTAGCTTGGCAAGAGAACAATCAATTTGTTTTTTTCATATTGTGGTATGTGTGTTTGAACAGGTTATTGTCATTTTCGAGGTTCACAATTTTTGAGTAGGTCAGGGCAGACAAGGTCGTTAAGTCCTTGATGTTTCCACTTAGTTCTTTGTATAATTTAATACAAGGTGACAGTGATATAGCCAATGACGATATTAGGATAGGTTGTAAGTGTTCCATTATCTTTCTGAGGCTGTCAACTCCAAGCTTTTTTTGTTGTGGTCGCAGTCGAGGCTTGGTTCGCCTGCTCTTTGGATAGGCTTGTTCCATTAGTGAAGAGTCTGAACTAGATGTTTCAGAAGTTGAATGAGATATTTTTCTCAATGGAGTTGTTTCAATTTGTTTGGGCTGATCACTCTTGTCACTCTCATTTGTATGGTACTGGGGCTGCGATTGTGAATGTGATTGGTAATTTGTTTTGTTTGCTTGCGAACAATTCAAGTAAGATGATGATGAGGATGAATCAAGATCAATCCTTCTGCATGTGCACATCCCTGTTTTCCATCTCTTATGAAGTGTATATTTTTTCGAAGTTCTCAGCGGAATTCTAGGTGGATCCACAGCAGGCTCGTTTAGGCTTGAAAGTTTTTCAGATTTACGAGTTTTATTCAGATGGGAAAGATCAAGCAGTAGTTTATTGACAATTTTGAGGGAGTTACGCCCAGGTTGCCCTGATTCCACTGGATTTAAAGGTTCTGCCAGACAATCCATGACAGGGTGCGGTGAGTGGAAACATGACTCTGCATCCTCTTTCTCATTAGCTTGTTGGTGTGAGTGTTGGGTTGTGTCTTCACATGTTGAAAGTATTTCTGGCGTCAGCATTTTAGACGTTTCAGGCATTTTGGGCATGCAAGGTTTGCTTAAGGAAGCCGAGGGCTTGGCACCTAAGTTGGTACTTGAATCCAGTGAAGTCATAAGTTTTCTTATTCCAGCATGGCTTGTTTCTTGCTCACAACTGTCATTACACACATCGGCATCAATAATGTTTGTTTGACTTGCCAGATTTCTCGCTAGATTCCTCACTACACATGCTGCTAAATTAGGTAATAGCAATACATGGTTCCTGTTTTTGTTGTCACCGTATTGAATGTTATGATTCAGAGAGCACGCCTCCTGGTTCGCATTGGCCTTCATGTTGTTGACAGGGCATGCGGTATTCGAAATGAGCTCTGTATTGACAAGCTTGTCGAGTACAGCATTATGAGGACTGTCACAATGCTCGGAATTCTCATTGTGGTCTATTTGGCCGAGTATACAGGCAACACATTTTTGTTCAACCCCCCTGTGTGTCAAGTCTGCCATGCCTAAAGTCATCAGCGTCAGATTTTAAAAAGCAATTAAATTGAAGTTGCAAGTCACGCAACAACACATGGGGGAGGGAGCACAGCACGCGGGGAGCTCGCGTACTTGCCTTTTGTCTCGAGAGTCACCCTGCTCAATAGGGTATCAGGTAATAAAATCATGGCAAAAATGCTGCCAGTAAAAAAAATTGCAGCAAAGTTTGACCCGGTAAAGGTGTACCCCATTTTACTATTTAAGGGGAGCAGGGGTTGCGGGGGTGTCCCCCGCTACCCTTAAATGGTATAATGGGTCCAGGGGTTGCAGGGGTATCCCCTGCATCCTTTACATGATTGTGGCAGCAAAACCATGGCATATTTTGTATTCACAGCCATTTTTGCTGCGATTTTAAGACATGGAACCCTCAATAGGCACTTCGTCAGCAGGCACTGTGATTGCAGTAGCTGGCACCATCGTGAGTTCATCTTCATAATCATGTCGTTTTTGTGCTTGCGTCTTGGTGGTCACCAAGGTCCTTTTCCTCTCTCGAGAAGGTAGGGTAGCCGACATGCTGAAGAGAGGCTTTCGTAACTCTTGTAAATCCAGTGACACAATTGTCTCTGCAACAACACCGCAACTGCTCCGCAGTGCGAGTCGTATTTTAACAAAGCTCCACCCTTGTCAATGGAAACAGCAGAGTCACTCCCAGGTTTTTCGCCGCTCACACTGCTCGCACATCTCATTTGACTCTGCATCTACTCTGCGACCGCTCTGCGGTGCGAGTCATGTTTTAACAAAGCTACGCCCTTGTCAATGGAAACAGCAGAGTTACTCCCAGGTTTTTCGCAGCTCACACTGCTCGCACTTCTCAATTGACTTTGCAACGACTCTGCGACCGCTCTGCGGTGTGAGTCGTGTTTTAACAAAGATCCGCCCTTGTCAATGGAAACAGCAGAGTTACTCCCAGGTTTTTCACCCATCACACTACTCGCACTTCTCAATTGACTCTGCAATGACTCTGCGGTGCGAGTCATGTTTTAACAAAGCTTTTTTCAAGGTTTCTTGGTAAAAGAATATACATTTATTTACTCATTCAGATAGAAACCATTACACTAGCATAAGCAGCTCAATATCACACACTAATAAACCACCAAAATACAACCGGTAAATAAATGAACAAGTTTAGCTCCAAATGAAGTGGGAGCAAAATGGCATTTCAGATACTTAATAAAGGGGTAAAAAGACAAGGTTATAAGAATAGACAGCCCAAATACGTTCATAGGCAGGGCAAAGGGTTTCAGGTAAATACATCCAGCAATTCTTCTCAATAAGCCTTGGCCAAAGTCAATGGTTCAGAGTCTTTTGTATAGGATAGCACAGTTACGGTAGATGCCACGGAAATTAGAAGAATTTAGCAAGGCGAAAAGTTTGCCTAATGTTAAGGGAAGGACAAGCCTTCGTAGTTGAGGAAAGTTTCACGTACTTTCTCGATGAGCGAAAAGATTTCCGGACCGCGTTTGCACAGTACGTTGTTAATGAAGAAGGCTGTGGCTGAGGCAGTTGTCCCTGGCAGTTCGAGCAGGTCTCACTGTTCCAGAGCTTCAGTCGTGGGGACTAGGAGGACATTGGGAGGTTCCTCCACTGCCCACGGATGAGGCCAAAAGCTTTAGCAAGATGTTGGTTTAAGGTGTGAGTGCCTTAAAGTCCACAAACTGGTTTCCTTCCCTTTGGCTATCCGGATTTCAACAGCACACTGATGAAAATTCGACCAGATGGGGACGGTGTCCAGGTGGCTTGCGAGTTGGTTGTTCCCACCAAACTCAAGGGAAGAAGTTAACCTTGAAGAGCTTCTGTGTTGATGGAGTTTCAGGCAATTCGGACCTGCAGCTGGGCTTCACCGGCCATCCAGGAGTTGCAGCAGTCCTTTTCCTTCAGCTCGTCTTCGGTTCTTTCGTTCCAGTGGTCGACTCTGCTTTCCAAGTCCCAGAGACCTGCTTTTAAACAGTTTTCCCCCATTCATTCCAACATGACTGTCACTCACACAGAAGGGTGGCTGTCCTTTCCGGACAGCCGGCCAGCCAATCACGCCACAGTGCATTCAAGTCTCCTAGGAGACTAACTAAGCAAAGGGAGTTTTGGGCACCTCCCTTACATCCTGTCCACCCCAGACACTCAGGCGCCTGAAGCCTGCCAAAGACCAATGAACAAAGGGACCACACCTGGTTTGGCGCACAGAGACAAACACAAGAAGGACCTTTCCTAAAAGAAATGGTGAAAAAAGATGACCGCAGTCTGTTTTTACAGATAGGTCTTGGGCGCCATATTGAAAAACATGGCTGAACCGATTTTTAGCTACCGTTGATAGCGGTCGGAAAAATCATGGTAGTTTGATGTAAACCACTGCCACCAGCCATTTAATGTAGGAAAGGGTAACATTTTACTGTTACATGAGTGCTTTGACTCAGGGGAAGCTAGGCAACCCCTCCAGCACTCTATGGGAAGATAGTGTGTGCTGGGTCAGTAAATTTAAAGAGACTAGTAAAGTCATTTTAACTTTACATGCTCTGGGAGATGGTAGTCAGTCCCAGAGAAGTTATTTAAACCTTGGGAAGTCTGAAAGACAACCCTGTGCCACTGCACTAAAGGTGCTTTGTAACACACAGAAAAAGATGATGCATATGGAGTTGTTCTGAAACTCTATAACCAAAGAACACAAAAGTAAAAAACACATCAAAATACATGAAAGAGTGGGAAAAAAAGGCTCACACTCTTTCCAGGTAAAAAAGAAATCAAATCCTAGAAATCCAGCAAAGTTGCTGGGGGTCTCAAAAGGTAAGGGAAATTATCACATATTGAGAATTCTCCCTAACAGCTCCCCCCCATCCTGCCGTATTACCACCGGTCCATGGGTTGGGTGCTAACTTTCACCCCTTATTCCCAATTGGGTCCATTGGACCCAATGTGGAATTTTCCCGCACAATAACCATGCAGTAATACCGCCTGTGGTAATTGTGCTGAAAATGGGCATTTTTCCAGTGTGTTTACCCCCAGATCTGAGCTGGAGGTAAACACGTCAGACACGAGATCGGGCGGACCCTTACATGTGGCAGTAACACTGTTATCACTGCATTTAAGGGCTATCGCCCAACTCATGAGCAGGCCCTTTTTGTGTTTCTGTCTGTGCGTGTTAATTTGGTAAATGTGCTTTTAGCACGATTATGGTTTGAGAATTAAGAAGTTTGTGATCTGACATTGCGTGTTTGTCATTTTCATTGTCGGTTCTTTTTGGTAGTTTGGTGCAACCATTTTCGGCTGTGGGCATGGTTATATTAATAAGTTGATAGTCATAAAAGTGTGGAGAAAAAAGTAATTGCCTTTGTGGAAGAAATCAGTCAAAATATTTTATTCTGAAGATAACAAGCATTGGTGATTTATTAATTGGATTGAAAGTCAAGGAACACAGCATAGCGGTCACAGAAATCCCAATTCACTAACCTAACCCGTCTTATGCTCCGGCGACTATATATCTGTTCAGTGACATGACATGAGAAGTCCACCGCCTAGGCATCGTGACGCTTGTCCGACCTTTGCAAGGACAATAAATCCATTGTCTCTATCCATGGAAATATATTACATAGTTCTGGTGGAGATCACTTCTGGGAAAGGCCTCCTGGGTCTGCTTTATCAGCACAGGGGCATGTGTCCACCAGCCCATGATGGCTTCTGGCATAATATAGCAGTCTATTGATCAGAACCGTTGGACATGGGCCCATTTCATTGATCCAGTAACCCAGATGACTTAGCATGATAGTCCCTTGAAATAATGCATTTGTTAAATGTCCATCATCTTCTTCAGCCAAGAGGGGATTGGGGTCTAATGGAAATTCAGCTAAAGAGAAAAACTAGGAACATACAGGACAATATATAATGTAAAGTGTTGTTCCGTGCTGAAGTTCATATGGAAGGTTCTCAATCCATGTTATAAAAGAGCCCCACCCACGCCATCATCTCATTACTTATGTTCATGTGTTCACTTATTTATTTCTTTATGTATTTGTTTATGTAATAAATTGACTCCCATGTTTGTAATGAGGGTTTAAAATATCATAGACTGAAATGCAATTGTAAGTGAATTCAAAGATGTGAAAAACATATTGTTTTAAGTGAACTAGGCCTTCTGTTCAGTGTACTAGCCGGGTACAATTAGGGGAACTATATCAATACAAAAGAGGTGATGGCTTAAAAGGTTTAGCATTATCCTCACCCTCTGGCATTGCTCTGGGCAACCCTCCAGACCGTTGTTCTTCACCTGACATGTAATTACAGAAAGGAGAAAGAACATATGCAAATCAGGTTTGGTCATACCTCTAAAGGGGCAGTCCAGCCTGGACTGCTTGGTCACATATCTTCTGCACAAGACCACAAGAAACCCCAGACATGTTTCAGCCTAATTGGCCATTATCGGTGAGGTGTAGCTTGGGTCTCTAGGCCCAGCAGGCACAGGACCGACGTCTGAGCATACCTGTCCTTCCTGTTATGGCTTGGCATGCAAAGAATGATAGTCTGGGGGGTTTCCCAGAGCCATTGCCAGAGGTTTTAGATTACTTCCACTCCTTCCAGCCATTGCCTCTTTGGTTTGCAAAGTTGGAGGGACTCCATCTTTTAATAATATGCTTATTGTCTGTGTAAAGGATCATAAATTGGCTCCCCAAAGTGATATTTTGCTTGCACCTTAGCGGACTACAGCCTCGTCACATGTTTTGTATGCTTGCTTGAAATGGGTGATGTTTTTATATGAACCCTAACTATTTCAATTGACAAGTGATAAGAGAGTGTATGCCTTAATTGAATAGCAAATTCACATCTGCATTGACATCTCTTAAAGTGACGATGCAGGATCAAGACTTGCCCGAATTAAAATCCTCTCTAGTGAAGTCAACTTCGTCCTTTGTTTACATTTGAATCAATGTGTTAGAAAACCTGTATAAGATGTTGTATTGAGAGTGAGGGGTTTATCATAGCTTCATTATTATTCTGTTGTTGTGTGCTGTCAGTTTCTGTTTTCTGCGGCAGTACTGCTATTAAAGATTTACAAAACTAACTTCACCCAAGATGCAAGTCCAGAGTTTGGTTTGTTTCCATCATAAATCTAAGTCAGATGGTATTTGTAAGCTACTTCTAACTACAGGTGGATCTCATCTTTTCTCTCAATTCAGTCTTCAATTCTCCCGGAAATGTATTTTCTTTTCTTTACTATGACAAACATTGACACATTTTTTGTTACTAATTTGGATCACCACAGGTCGTGTTGATGATCCTTGAGTACTTTTGTCACATCAGATTTGTTTGCTTGTTGACCTTTAATAATTTGCATACGTTTAAGAGTCTGTTTGATGGTCATGAAAAGAAAGTAATTTTCACTCCCAAAGAAATAGAAAGTGAAGTTTGACCTTTTGTATGCACTTTAAGCACTGAACAAAGGTTACATTATCACCCTACAGTTACAGGTTCTTATAGAATCATCTTGCAAATTAACTAAAGCCTTTGATGAAAGCACTATATAAATGTCACATTATTATTATATATACATTATTATAAAATGACATATGTTTTTTTGCTATATACTACTAGACAAATGTATTTGGATCTGCAACAATCAATGCTCCTGTTGGACATGTGTGGGTGCCTTCCTCGTACATCCACTACTGAAGACATTTCCATTAAGCATCACTTTATTGGTCGCTCATTTAATATACTCAGTGACAAGTGATCTTTGTTCCTAGGTCACTGATCCTTTCCATTTGAAAAGCCAAATTAAATGGGTGTAGCCGACAGCTTCTTTTGAATGAAGCGCTAGCTTCACTTAACATTGTTGCTCTTTCCATCAACACAGGTCACTATTTCAAGTATGTGTACCTGATCTTCACAAAATGTCACCAGTGGGAAAGTTTAGCGTTTCTGTGAATCTTCCTCCCACTCTGTGGGATTTCCACATGATTCCTGAAGGCTCAGTCCTCCTTGTGGTTGTGGGTCTCAAGGTAAGGTTTGAGTCATTTCATCCAATTGCAATTCCTAGGAATTGAGAGTGGAGTTTGACAAGCCAATCAGAAGCCTTAATGCATTATAAAAATGTTTTCAGGGCTTTTAAAATGCCCACATACTTCTTACTTATGTGCTAAAAATGCAAGTTCAGTGCAGTACAGTAAAAAGGCACAACCTTAACAGCTGTGGGAGTAGCGCTCTGAAGATGGAGGGTGCTTCTTTGATAGCCAAATAGTAATGCCCTAAAGAACAGTGTCTCATGTTTAAAGAAACATAGTTAAAAAAGATTGGTCACAGGTTAGTATAATAAGGTTTGGCATTAGGCTGAGGCATGGTAAAAAGGCCTCAAACCATGTTTTTTTCTGAAAAGTGTGCTTGTTTCATTTAATTTGCTTAGAAGCCACAGCGGCTGGTAGCATATTACAAATCCCAGGATCACATGATAGGAAGCAAAATAACGGTTGTTACTTTCAAGGTCATAAACCAGAGCTCACGGGTCCCACCAAAAGGCAATGTATTCACAATCATTTTATAATTCGGCATATTTAATTTACGAAGCCTGATTTACAGGCAGTTTCAGAAAGCCCATGGCAGTTTCAAATTGCCCCTGAATACATTTCTGCATGGGAAGAAGGTCGATGAGTTCTTAATGTGCTACATTTACACAGTATCTTGTTCTTGGTTCAGGGCTCTGAAAATGTCATGGTAGAAGGCTTTCTCATGAGAACAAAGATGAGTTGACCGGAACAGATGAATAAAGCTCCGCTGGTCATCTCAAATGTTTCAATGAATTGGCACTATGGTTTGGGAATTGGGGGTTGGATTGTGATGTCACAATGGGGATCAAGGGGTGGTGTGAAAGGTCTATGGGACCCAATCATAGAAAGTAATGTATGCTCTTCTATAGGAGTTTGAGATGCAATCACCAATAAGCTGAGTGTGAGGAGACTTTTTTATGTTGCAAACTGACTGATGTTAATTTGTTTAGACAATTATAAAAGTATTTGATTTAGGGGCTTTTTTTGACAGCACCTTTTTTTACAGTTCTAATCTGCATTCTGTTTGAATATTTCTGTCCTACCTGTGTCTGGGGCCCTGAATAATATTGCCTTACTTCTTGTCTGGCGTACACTCCTTTTTGACTACTTTTGTAATTTTTTACTGGTGAGTTCTGAGACGACCCCCGGAACATTTTCTTTATGGGTTTTGTTTGGCTCTTTATTTATTATTATTATTTATACGTACTTGTATAGCACTCAGCAGCCCAAAGGCATTGTGGCACTTGTTACAGAAACATACTTAGATGCATAGTCATCACGTGACATTAGTTACAAAGCATGAGCATATTTGTATAACATATTTGTACATTTGTCATGTCCAATGTTGGAGATAAGAAATATGCACATAGTTACATAGTGTTTATATTACATTTATGTTACAATATTCATTTAGGAAGACGTGGGTGTGCTTACAGAGTTAGCTTAGGAAAGTGGTCTTGAGATTTTTACTGAAAGCATGGATGGATGGTTCAGCTCTGAGCAGGGCCGGGAGTGGATATGACAGCCTGAACAATTAAGGTTATGGGTGGAGATTTGTAAGGCTTTTGGTGGGTTAAGATGTGTTTTGAAGGAGTCTATTAGTTGACAGTGTTTTTTTGGTGTTTCCTAATCCATGTTTAATTCATTTTTGTCTGATTGTGTGTGTGTTTTAGGCTCCCTATCTAATCTTCAATGTTTACACTTCTACCCGTTAGACACATTTAAATATATCTTTCTCTTGTAGTGCCCTCTGTTCCCTTTGTGAAACCCCAAAAATATCAAACCCCCAAAATGTCCTACTACCTTTTCATTGCCTGTGATTATAGAGAAACCGTTGTGTCTGAAACTGAGAAGTCTTCCTGTGCTGTTCTAAGTCACCTTCCCCAGTGCTGGTGTGTTTCAAGACCTACTTCCATTGTGTAAGTCTTGCAAGCATCACTTCGTTTATATGTATCACTTGTTTTGTGCTTTGCTCCTTGACCTCAGGCACATTAGTCACATTTGATTTTTGGACATTTGCACCTTAGGCAACATTTCCTTTTATTGGGAGGCAGTGGTGGGTGCAAATTTGAGGAGCTAGACTATTCCTCTTTTTCCATGCCAAAGGTTATAGTAGGGCACGAGGAGGAGGGTGGACAGAGTTTGAGATGGAGCATCAGCAGGGGAAACCAGTGGTTGGGTAGAGGACGACAGTAGTTGGGGAGGGGAGATAGCAGTTGAGGAGAATAATTTGACTACCAACCAGGAGCAGCTTGCAGTGCGTACAGAGTCACTTGAGGAGTACTGTCAAAAGGTGGGCAAGTAGCTAGAAAATTGGAGTTGGCGGGGAGGAAGAGGTACTCCAGGAGCAGCCGAGAGAAGTAGCCACAAAGGTGCAGAAAAGGGAGAGGATGAGGAGGTGGTGCTACAAGAGATCAAATTGCTCTAGACAGAGGAGCCACAGATGGTCCCCCAACGGAGGGTTCAGGAGGAGGAGACATGGACTACTTGACAATTGCCAATGCATGCAGAGAGGGCAAGTTGGGTTCAGGCTTTCCTTAAGAGGGTGATGTAAAGGCAGTAGACTGGCAGACCCACCTGTGTCATCACTGCCCATCTGGCCATCGGTAAATATGTATTTGAGCTTGCCAGAAGATGCGAATATCATGGCATAGGCTGTAAGTTTAATATGCATTATCTGCCAGAAGATAGGTCATTTAGGTGATGTAAGCAAGAGTAACTTGGGCAGCTCTTCAGAGTGCAAGCATTATAGGCTGTGGCAAACAGATGTGTTCAAGTAGTAAATATCACAACCAGAGATGTAGCTAGTCCAGCACACTCCTGCAGCAGTGATGATGGATGCAATTGGAAGTTGGATTGCACTCTATTTCTTTATTAATTACTCACTGGAACACTTTCAAACTCAATGACTCTAGGTCAGCTCAGCCATCTCCCTACCTAAAGGCCAGTCCCAGTACAGCCTGACCCAATTAGAATATTGACAAGCAGAGACTCTTTACCAGAACTTGCATTGCAGTCACCTGTTAGTGATAGTAGAATTTAGGGTGTGGTGCCATTTGGGCAGAACCGATGAGGTCTTGTGATGATGAATGCAGGCACATACTGCATACATTACCTGACTACTGTCAGTGTGAACTTGACGACATGCTAGTGGTACAAGCCACTGAGAAGAACATGCTCCCACACCACTTTGAACTCTTCTAGATACATGGACAAGAGGGAAGTAAATGAGGGGTATGGTGAACAGGGATAAGAGTATAGGCAGTAGAGGCTCTGTTGTTTTGAAGATCCAAATAGAGTCAGAACCTTAAATTTTGAGCGTGGAAGTGGAACTTGGAGAGTGGCTGGTAGAGCCAAATAAATTGAGAATGAAGAAAACACAAATGATTTACTTTTACAATGTAGTCAGCCGACGCTGTCATACTCAAAGTCTGAAGCAATGCTCTCCATGCCATTCCATCTACATTACTGCAGCTGGCTCACGCAAAAATATTCATCATCTGAGGTATCCGTTGATTGATCTTACAAGCAATTGACCCAGTGTTGTCATCCACTGTAGTCATCAGTGATAAAACGCTTGCTCATTTTTATGAAAGTAAGCTCTTTTACATGTTTATCATTGAGCTATCTCTTGTGGTTTTAGACATCAGCCCCAGCATTACTAAAAACCTAGCTGGGTAGCGCCTAGACTTTCCTCAGCTAATTGAACAAGTACAGATAGTCACACTGACCTATTGCAGCCGATCAGTACCACTGCCTAGTTAGTATTTGTTGACAACATAGGCATCTGGTCTGCGCTAATCTCAAAATAAATCTCATGGGGACCACAATGGATATGGCAAGCCAGGCTAGAGGAGGGGTCTGTCCAACAGCCTCTTCCATTTGTTCACTCTCTGAGAGTTCACCTTGGTATTGCCTGCACTAGTTCCAGGAGTTGCGCAGAATGAGTGTGCAGTGCCCGATACACTTGTTTGTAGTGGTGGAGTCTTGCAATGGGTGGTTGATCAATGGTCTTTGACTCTCCTGTCTTGTTTTATTCAGGCTCTTACATGTTTGTTCAGTGCCTCTTTACAGATGGCAACCGTTCTCTTGCAAATTACAGCACCCTGAATTTCCTCATTCCCAGTTTAGGCTGTTTAAATGTTGCCACCTGGACATTAAACTGTGGGTTAAGAAAAAGATGCCAGGTGGTATTCCATATGCCCCTTCATGTGAACAATGAATGTCAGAAGGTTAAGAGCAGAATTATAGCCAATTTCCCTGCTTTTAAATCACACGAAAGTTGGGGTTTATGCATTATATGCCACAATTCTAATTCCAACAGATATAGCAGTGTCGGCACCCCACTGAGTGATTCAGCATGCAGGCTAACCCAAGATATGGCCTTGCTAAATGGGAGCAGGAAAGAGCAAACATGCCTTGTTAGCTCTGTCTATTGCAGTGGTCTGTGACAGCATTGCACTGTTCTCACAAACACTTCACCATGTGGAAGTTTCATTCCCCCAAGCTGTAGGGCTGGACTGGGAACCAAAAGTGGCCCTGGAAAAAGTTTTCAAAGTGGCCCCATATTTTGCAGAACGAGCAAGCACAGCACGTTAGCCCAACTCTTCTATGCAGGGATCGGGTGTATCCCCCAAGAAAATGTTGAAAACAATTAGTTAAAATGAGTGCATTTAAAGCATGATTTAAATAAGTTAATGATAGGGCTATGTATACAGGGACAGGTGGGGCTGTACAGGGATGTTACACATTTTAAAGATGAGAAAAACAAATTCATCCAGTATTAAAGGTTCCTAGAGGACATGCATCCCTAATACATTTCATGCTATTCCCGTACCATGAAGGGCACACAGATAAAAGGCATTCTTAAATGAGCATTGGCAATGGCAACAATTTTGGCTTTTGTGTAGGAATGGGAAAAGGCATTTGTCAGGCACTGCCGTAGTGGTATTAACTGCCCATTGATGGTAGCAGTTGCAAAGTGGTGAGAGTACCTGGGCATATAATAGCACTGCCTGGTCAATGTCTAATATTAATACACATCTTAAATTGTTGGCGTTGCAAATGTTTGTTTTTAACAGGACTTCAGTGATGGACAGGCATAGTAGTTATAAATCGAGTGGCTGACGGCAGACCTGGTTGATATTTTTATTTCACCAGTAGAGTTTTACAGTTCCAATTAAGGCTGTGTTGTGTGGGGGGAAGGGAGCAGAGCAGGCAATGAGGATGTAGTCACTATTTCTTTTTTTTTAAAGATACAGCGATATTAAAAGACAGTCAGTACATATAGGAGCACGAGGCGGGCAAATAAGGGTAGGAAAAAAGGGGAGGCTCCACAAACCGAATAATGTATATGATTATCCATCTAACATCACTCAGTGCAGGAGTGGCTGTGTGCTTTCAGACCCCACATCAGTGCTGAAAGAGGGTGTTGACAGCTTGCTTTGTAAAGGAACAACCCTCTACATAGATTGAGGTGGTTGCAGTAATCGGCTCAGAAGTCATGTTAACTGCAAATCTAGCTCCCAGTTGGCAGCCGTGAACATTTTTACAGTGAAAGTGGATATAAACATGCAAAATAACCACTCGAACTTGAAGGAAAATGTTAAAATGTGGCTTTTCGTGAGTAGAGCGCTAGATCACCCTGGCATTTTGAAAAGACCCCAACCTACTCAAGGCGCACCAAGACCGGCGTTTCGGAATAAACAGCACCCAAATGGCCTTTTAAACAAAAATTACTGTGAGCACTTATTATGTAGCTATGAAAACAATAAAAGCTGGACAGGATTAGTAAAAACATGAAAACATTTATTTTAGGTAAAATGCAATGATTAAATAATAACCGCCTTGGTGAGATGATAACTGATGGCAAACTTGGCTGCAGGACGGGGTTTACGGAAGAATGTGCTACTGAGCTTGACAGGCGTTTGTCTGAGTAACAATACTTTCAATGGGACAGCAGTACCCTGTGCAAGAGTAGAGTGCTCTAAAGTGACAGTAACTGCACTTCTCAGCAGGGCTGCAATTCGGTTGTTTACGAATTGTTCGAATACAACTGACCGCGGCCGAATGGATCTTTTATTTTGCGTCCAAATTGGCTGAAAATATATGCGGGGGGACACCCCCTGCAGCCCCCACCGAATCCACCTACATTATTTAATACCCCAAACCCACCCCCCACATATATATTCGATCAATTCGGCCGCAAAACAACCGGTCAATTCGGCCGTGGTCAATTTCGGCCGCGGTCAGTTTGGGTAATACCCTGCAATTCATGTCCTTGCACAGTACCATCACTTTGGAATAGGACTGCAACAAATACAATGAGGCAGCAGCAACATGCAGTGCTGTAGTGCATTTAACTTCACAGCATAGCTGCAGCAATTTTAATGGGAAAGGACTAGCACTTCCGAGCAGGGCTGTCATACTTGGGATGTGAACGTACTTTAACGGCTGGGTAGAGCTGCAATACGGGAGCTGCACCACAATTTGTCAGAAGGGCGTCTGTGTGTTTAACCGGCAGAAGCTGCACATGTGAATACTGTTGCAATACATGCAATGGTACAGAGATACATTTTCTCCACTGAACTGTCATACTTGTGACTGTACAGTGCAATCTTGGTTGGGTGGGGCTGCAGGTTGTATAATGGGGCTCCACCAGCATTTCTCAGCAGAGTTGCAGTGCATTAACTTCTCAGCATTGCATAGCAGACCAGAGCCGCAATACATTTAATGGGAGAGTACGGGTACTTCTCAGCAGAGCTCCCATACATGTGATTAGATACTGCTGTCAAGTCTGGGTAGATCGGCAACGTATCTAAAGGGGCAGCACCAGCATTTCTCAACAGAGCTGCAGCACATTTAATTGAGCAGTCTGCCATTTCTCAGCATTGCTGCAATACCTTTAATGGTACAGTAACAGTATTTCTCAGCAGGGCTGTCATACTTGTGATGGAATAGTGCAGTCTTGCCTAGGTAGGGCTGAAACGTGCATAATTCTCCCAAAAGGTTTGCGTAATTGTTGAAAAGTGCTAATTCCGTCTGCCGTCTAATTACATGTACTGCCATAGATGTCATTTAGGGGTCGCGACTGCGACCCCTGAGGTCTCCCTTGCTAGCCCTGTGGTCTCCCTTGCTACCCCTAAAATAAAATGTGCAAACGTTATTATTTTTTTTAATTGAGGCTCATGGGCTGTGATCAGCAGCATGTGGCTCTTTGTTTCTAGAGTGGCTGGTTTTCTGACAGCTATAGCCGGTACGATAGCTCAGTGGGTTGAGCGCTGGCTGCTACAATGTGTGTGTGATATGCAGGTTGCAGGTTCGACTTCCAGCAAGGTCGACTCAGCCTTCCATCCTGCTGAGGTTGATAAATGAGTACCAACACAGGTTGGGTGATATTGTATGTATATTTGTTCTATATTGAGCGCTTAAGCATAAGTGCTATATAATAACACATCATTATCGTTTGGCCTTGCTATGTGATGCCACTTCCTGTTTTGTGGAAGGGTGAAAGTTTGTGTTTCATCGCTTCCCGTGATGTCACTTCCTGTGATGTCATCAGAGGTCAAGAGTCATGTGATGTTACTTCCGCTACCCCAGGCATTTTGGTGAAATTACGCCCCTGTGTACTGCACCTCTTCTAAGAAATGATGGTGCTTGTCATTTTTTGGTGCCAGATGACGCAGAGCGGTCACCATGGTGGCCCACATGTCCGTACCCTTTCAATAATTGGTGGGCACCAGGGGAGACTAATCAGGATCTAAAAGGGACCACTGACGGCCCTCACATCTCCCCACTGGGCTCAGACGCTGCATCACAGTAGGGCTGCAATGTTTAAAAGTTTAATGCCAGCGATTCTCAGCAGCCCTGTGACAAGTGTAATGGGACAGGGTGGTCACCCTGGCGCATGTTTTCACTACTTGTGCCAGCACATCACTTCCGGACATTAGTAACTACTATCGTTCCTGGATCCCTGAGGCACCAGGGTCCAGGCATGCAGTGGCTAGGGGTCACCCAGCCAAGACACTTGGGTGCAGGGCACAACCTACTAGACCATTGGCACCCTGTGGGACCATGGCCTGGGGGCATCCAGGACATCATGACACACAGTGCCTGAGCTGTCCAGCAGGGGCACCGGCATACAATTGCAGAGTTGCCCGGCAGTGTCTCTGCTGACATGGGGGCATCAGGGACAGCGATGCTTTGCAGGGGGAACTTTTCTGGCAGAAGGCCCTGCATGCAGGGAGTCCGTTGTTATTGACTGATGAGCAGGAAACCACTCATCTCTTTTATTGAGTGAGTCACATAGTCACGGCATGTGACATTGGCAAGAGGGGTGGCACATCACACTTTCCTTAAAGGGACAGCACAGCGGTGCACAGCACTGTTTGAATGCAATGCAAAGACTTTTTAAGGCAAACAGCTGCAGCGTCCAAAGATACAGTGTTGTCATGGCTGCAGTTGTAGTAGAGCATAGAGTTTCCCTCAGGTACGTGCATTTGCCAGTAGGTGAGCTGCAGGCAAAGTGTGCAGAAGGTAAAGGCAAACACTGTATTTCCGCACCATTTGTTGCACTGAGTCCTGGACTCAGTCTTATTTTTTTTTAACACTCCTTATTAGCATTTTTATAACAACAACTCCATAAACGAACCCACAACTCCGCCTCCCTCCCCTCCACCTGTATCCGGAGTCAGTCCTGAGAGATTTTTTACTTGAGCCATTGACACCAATAGCGAGATCTGAAAATGTACAGACATCTCTGTACAGGTGAGAGGGATGGGACAAAGTCAGTCAAGTGTTAGACCTACCATGAAGAATAACGCAAATGTAGCCACTTTATTAGCACATTATGTCATAATGCCAGAAGGGCACCAGGACAGAAGATCACACAGGCTGTGAGTGGAGCTGCAGGCACCCAAGAGCCAGAATTGAGGAGCAGTCGCACTAGTTCGGTCCTTTGCCGTGACCAACAAGAAAGGCGATGGAATTCCAAAAACAGAGAGCATTAATAAAGTGAGAGCAGAAGAACGCCAGGTGGAAAGAGGGACAGACATAAGAAGGGAGAAAACAGGAGGAATGAGGGGAGAGAAGGGAGTGAGGAAGGAATACAGAAAGCACATAAAGGAAGGAAGGATGCAAAGAAGGACTGTTGCCAGTGAAACCTAGTTGTGTTGATTGAACTTTCAACAAAGCGCAAACTGGCATTCAGTCTGATCTGCAGCAGTTGGCGCATTTACTAAAAGCAATGCACGTTGCCTCCCATTGGCCCTGACAACACTCCGAGCCTTGCACTGTGCCCCTGCCAGTGTCACAGCGTCTGGCTTGAAGAAATGAATGAAGGCCACACATGCACGCACCTGTGTGGAACTGCAATGGATGGTCCTGATTATGCAGCAGGCAGGCAACAGCTGACTACCTTGTCCATGTGATGGAGCAGCGCACTGCAGGGTATTGGCGTAGTCGGCGGCGCGCGGCTGCACCTCTGCAACTGTGCATGCAGCAACTGGGTGCCAATGGCACCAACAGGTAGAGTGCTGCCACATGTGAGTTGACTATATACGTGATGTCCACTTCTGCTGCAGTGCCTACCTGTTACAATGCCCTCTGGTTTTAAAGATAATCCCCCCATGGAGTGCCCCGTTTATCACTGGCCCAGGGCTTTGCCAGTATTAAAAAAACCAGCAAGGCCCAGACTGGCAATGACGATGCCCCTTTGGCCGGTATGAGAATAAGCAGGTACCTCGAAGGTATCGCCGCTGGGCCACGTCCAGTTGCTTGGAGTACCCGCCACCCATTTTCCAGCTAGCATGTTCCTGTGGGCATCGTGTGACAGCACCCTGCCAAACTGGAGCGAGAGACCACTCAGATGTGCTCAGCCAAAGGCACTGCATGCAGCCTTGTGCCAGTGCCGGACACCTCTCCACCAGAGGTGTCCGGCACTTCAAAACAAGCGCAAACCGCGCGCGCGCACGTGCACGCGCACACGCACACACACACACACAAACACACACACTCTGTTGTGAAAGGAAAAGGGCACAAGGCCCCTTTAAGGCAAAACGAAAGGAGAAGAGGGACAGAGGCGGGCGGGAGGTAGGGAGGCAGGAAAGGGGAAAGCGGCAGTTTTTAATTAATAAAGGAAGAGTTAAGATGCAACCTGAGTCCGCGTCTTCTTTCGGGCCTAACTACGCCCACAACAACTTGCCACGAGAAAAGAGAACCCCCGCCTTGGAGGACGTGAAGGACATGAGTGGGAAGCAGCCGGAGTCATGGAGGGACCCGACGCCGCCAGCAGAAAATGAAGCAACAGCGCCGGTGAGGAGGTCCGGCACCCCTTGCCAGGAGAAAGCAGGAGGAGACAGAGTCACACGGTGTGCCACCAGAGTCACTGAGGGACCCAGCGCCGCCAAAAAGAAGCAATGTACCAGCGCCGGAGAGGAGTTCTGGCACCCCAAGCCAGAAGGACAGAGGAGGAAAGGATACACGTGGTGAGCCGCCAGAGTCTAGGAGAGACTCAGTGCACCAGTGAGAGGCCGAGTAGCAGTACTGGTGAGGAGGTCCGGCACCAGCCCGGAAAAGAAGGAGCGGAGAGGTCGCTGCCACACAGAAGACCGACGGAGACCCACAGCGCATCGGGGGAGGAGGCCCAGCAGCACAAATGGAAAGCAGCACATTGCTCGCCGGAGGAGCGGAGGACCCAGAAGTATCGGAGGGGCCACGTGCGCACAGGTACGGAGAGGACCCGGCACGTAGGGAGAGGGGCACAGAGCAGCTGCAACGGCCCCGGCCATAAGCCACTTGAAAGCAAGGGAGCAGAGGCACGCATAATTAATAACCATAAGCCACTTGAAAGCGAGAAAGCAGAGGCACGCAAACTTCATGACCACAAGCCGAAAGCGAGGAAGCTGAGGCACACATAATTAATGATCATAAGCCACCTTAAAGCGAGGAAGCAGAGGCAAGCATACTTCATAACCTAGGCCACTTGAAAGCGTGGAAGCAGAGGCACGCATGATTGATAGCCATACGCCACTTGAAAGGGAGGAATCGAGGGCTCATATCAACCACAGTAAAAAGACACTTGAACACAAGGACTGAGGCCGCGGCGCCACGACCACGCTCAGGCACCATCGACCATGTCACAATCAGGGAGCGCAGCGGTAGACACCATGGCACCCACCACACCCGGAGTAACTCCCACCAACCCTGTATCCTTCTTTCGCTGCCCAAACCCGTTCTCACTAGAACCCCAGGAGAATCAAGTACAGAGATGGCAGGAGTGGATGGACGAGTTTAAAGAATTCATGAGAGCCGTAGGAAACCAAGACGCGCCAAACAAACTTGGCATCTTCACAAACCTGGTTGGGAAAGACATGAAGAGAGTCATCAAAACCATCCCGCCAGCGGAGAGGACGACATATCAAAAACTCATCGAGGCCATCAATAGTTGCCTAGTAGTCATTCCTAATAGGGACTATGAATGCTATATCTTCAATCAGTGCACCCAGATGCCCCAGGAAACAATCGGACAGTTCATATTACGGCTGCAGAGGAAAATCACATACTGTGACTTTGCTAACTTCAATGATGACAAAGCCATCCGCCTAAGAGTTATCGAAGGATGTCTGTCATCAATATTTTGCATACACCTACTAAAGAAGCCGTTACCCCTGAAAGAGATAACCATAGCCCAGCAACAGAAAGGTGCCTGCTCAGCCACAAAACCGCTGTCACTCTACACCTCATCGACATCCACTATGACAAATCAGAAGCAATTCAAGGGCTCCCGCCCAACTTCTAATACATGCAGGCCATTGACCAGAAACCCCTAGACATCGAGACACTAAAAACCACCTTTCCTGGCCTATTCGAAGGAGTAATCAAGCTGCACATTGACCCATCGATACGACCTGTACAACAACATCCCAGACAGATAGGCTTTCATCTGCAAGCAAAAGTCACCCACGAACTGCTGACACTGCTAAAAAACGACATCATAGAGAGAGCAACAGGACCCACACCTTTGGTGTCCCCACTAGTAGTCGTCTCCAAAGCAGACGGATGCCTTCGCCTCTGCGTCGATATGAGGACCCCCAATACAGCTATCCAACGGGAAAGACATCCAGGACCGAACATAGAAGACATGCTTATAAGACTCAACCAGGCCACTAAGTTTTCAAAGTTAGACCTCAACCAAGGCTACCACCAGCTAGTTATCAATCCCGAATCAAGACCCATCACGACATTCCCTACTCAAGAGGGCCTGTTTCGCTACAAACGGCTGAACTTCGGCATCTCATCCGCCGCTGAAATTTTCCAGGAAACAATTCACAGATTAATCAGTCCAGTCACCAATGCATTCAATTACAGTGATGACATCCTCATATTCAGAGTCACCCAAGACCAACACGATGAAGCTTTACACCAAGTCTGTCAAATCCTCCAGGACGCCAGACTTACACTCAACAGCCAGAAATGTGAGATCAATACTCACACCCTATGCTTCTTCGGCCACATTTTCTCAGACCAAGGCATCAAAGCCGATCCAGACAAAATCAGCGCCATAACAAACCTACCCAACCAAAAGGACGTATCCAAACTCCGCTCATTCCTGGGCATGGCAGGGTACTGCGTCCACTACCTTCCACAATACGCCTCACTCACGTGCCTGCTATGGCAACTGCTGAAGAAAGATCAACCCTTCATGTGGACGGACCAGTGCCAACAAGCATTCTCCTCCATAAAACTAGAACTGACAACCAACCGCCAACTAGCATACTTTAACCCACAATGGCGCACCAAAATCACTGTAGACGCCAGCACGATGCCACAACTCACATTGTAGCATACGCCAGTCGCGCATTGAATGCCACCGAACAAGCCTACTCACAGGCAGAGCGCAAGAGCCTAGCCGCCGTGTGGGCGTGTGAAAAATTT